>NW_012148075.1:3132492-3134339 GCF_000956105.1 Propithecus coquereli
ACCTAACAGCTTCTGTTTAATGGTGCATTAATTGTAGCTTTATTTTTTGATCAGCATTAATTCTCTTTCAGTAGTGATATATTGAGTCTCTTTTTCATGCCTTTCAAGGTTTTTCTTTAGAAAATCAAGTTTTGAAAATGTGAGTGGCAATGAGGAATGGCTAAAGGTGTCTCAGAGGGGGAGGTGTACATGGAATTAGGTTTTCAGAAGATACATCTGCTATCATCAGATTAAATTAAAAGGGGGAAAAACCGGAAGCAGGGAAGAAGCCTGCTTAGGTGTGAAGTAATTAAAATTTGCACTAGGGTAGTGATTGGGAATTGGAGATTGTAGGTTGAGAGAAAAATTTATTGCTTTAGGAATTGTTAAAAATAATGCCCCAGTGAGCCCTCTGGTGTGGTAGGGCAAAGTCGTTGGTAGCTTAACTGCCCTGTGTTACAAATGAAAACGAATGATGCGGTATAAAGTTTCAGTTATGACAGATGAGTAGGTTCTAGAGATCTGTTGTACAACATGGTACCTATAGGCAACAATATGGTATTGGGTACTTTAAAATATGTCAAGAGCATAGATGTCATGTTATGTTCTTACACAGACCCCCTCCCCACAAAAGGAGACAAGCAAATTATTTTTGGAGGGGATAGATACGTTTAGTACTTTCATTGTGATGACAGTATAATGGATGTAGGCACATGTCTAAACTCATCAAAATGTATATGTTAAATATGTGCATTTTCAAGATATCAATTATACTTCAATGAAGCTTAAAAAAAAGAAAAGAAAAAGGGTTTGGGGAGCTGGAAGTAGCCTTGTAAATGGAGAGATGCAAAAAATAATTTGAAAAAAAGAAAGAGCACTGAACAAGACTCCAGTGGGCTGAGGAGGAAACCCTGTGTGGCAGGCGTGTGGGTCTTGGACGTGCAGCAGGTATTGCTGAGGCTGTTTAAGTATGAGGCCGTCTAACAATCCGGTTTGTCTGTTAGTTTGTACTTTGATGCGATGTAACATTCATCCGCTTTTGCTGTGGAGAATCGGTAAAGGTATTCAACATCCGATGTTGTGGGAATGGAGCTTTGAAGAAGTCAAGGTGTTTCACCCATGGGCTTGCAGCAGCCAGGAAGCAGTGGAAAGTAAAGAGAGTGCAATGTGTCAGTGGAGAGTCACCAGCTGACATGGGTTCACGTGACTTTGAGAACAAAAGCTGCAAGGGAATTCAGTGAAATCTCGAGCAGAGCATGGATTTCCCGTAGCATGTGAGATGGGATCAAGCCAATTTTATTTGATTTTCAAAACCAAAGTGAATTCAGCTAATATCTAGATATCAAAAGCAAGGACAAACCCTAGAAGTGGAGATACCTTTCCCAATTGAGAATTATACTACAGAGCTTTATGTAACAAGAAAGAAGCCCACTGCCTCCCTCTTTCCTACTTTGCCCCTTGGGTATCCATTCGTTATTTTTGTACTTTTCTACAATAGAATGGTCATCCATGTATCAATGGGACAAACTGTTTCTTCATAGCTTTCTGAAAATACTTTTATTCCTAAGCTACTCCGTTCTGGATTACTCTGAGCTTTTACTAAGATAAAGTCTAGATGGATATAATTGTTCTAGATCATTTTGGACTTTTAACGAGATGAGACCCGGAGACACCTGTCCCAGACCACTTTTGGCTCTTAATGAGGTAAAGCTAACACAGGACAGACTAAATTCATTTTTTCCAAGCTCCTCAAAGACCAAATACAGCCCTGCCATCCCAGGAGATCCACGTAGATAGGAAATGCAAACAAATGGATGAAGTCTTCCAGATTGCTACTTTCTTTCCCTAACTCTTTTTCTAATCTTCAT
>NW_012148075.1:3134514-3143779 GCF_000956105.1 Propithecus coquereli
CTGTAGTTTTTGAAATACATATTTTTAATATTTTACTTGGGAGGCTGGCCTGGTATTACACATAGCTGTGTGATTGGGGGAAAATTAATTCCCCTCTCTGGGACTCTGGTTTACTCCTATGCAAAATGACTGAGTAAGACTAGATGATTTCAAGCACTTCTATCATTGATGGCATTCTGTGACACTCTGCTTTTAAGAGTGACATGCGGAGGTATCCGCTCATGATTAGAAGCTGTCAATGTTCACCTTGGGGAGGTTTCATGGGGAATGTGGACTCAGACTGCCCAGAAGGAGCACAGACAAATGTGTAGGCAGGAGTGACCCTCCTGGCACTGTGCTTCCTGGCAACAGAGCCAGTTGTTGATTAATTAAGGGAAGAGAGAGTGCAGAAGACTGAAATCCACAGATGGTTTTCAAGCCTCATCTTCTGCAATAATTTTAACCTCCTCTCTGAGTCCATTGAACTTTTATTTTTTATTTTGCTTTCTCTTAAGGCTAGAGGTGCTAACAAGGAAAAAATTGACTGATTTAAATTTCATCTTTTTAAATTTTTTCAGTGTGGGCTGAGATAGAAGTGCTAATGAGCAGTGGAAAGACAATAAGGGTTTTTGGAGGGATGAGAAGAAAGGCTAGAGGGGGCAAAACCCCTGCCTAAGTGGTGAAATTATAAAGACCGAAGGTCTGCATTAGGGTGTGCTAGGTGTTCCGACACACAACCCCCAGATCCTCCTGGCTTAACGCAGTGTGTATTTATCCTCATCCATGTCATAGTCCAATGCAGGTGGGGGAGGGTAACGCTCTGCTCTAGGTGGTTGTTCAGGAACATAGGGTTCTTCCATCCTCAGGGACATCACAGACGGTCACCGCATCCTCTGCACCTGGCTTGAAGATGAAGAAAGAGAGCATGTGGATAACTGGCGGGTGGTCTTATGGATCGGGCCTGGAGGTAGCATATATAAATTCTGCCCACCTAGAACTCAATCGCACTGCTCCACCGGGCTGCAGGGGCATGCCAGGAAATACAGTCTAGCTGCATTTCTGAGACAGAGAGAAACAGGGTTGGTGAACACACAGCACTGTTTCTGCCACTAGCTCCTTAGTCTGTGCTGGGTGATCTCTCCCAGGGAGCTCAGGGCTTGGAAATGGGGAAAGACATTTCTCAGCAGCACCTGTGCTCACCTGTGGCCTTACTCATGGCTCTTGCTTCATCCTTTCCTTCCTTTAATGCAGTTAGTCCTCAGGACATGGACCACAGCTCCAGGTCAGGAACTGCTCTCTGATGGCACCTGGCTGTCTCTGAAGGAGAGAAGAAGAGAAAAATAACCACTATTTCCCTATGGTCTTGTGGTTAGGTACTGGGCTTTAAGCTCTTCAGATATGTTTTGAGTCCTTGTTGTTCTGAGCCTGGGTTTTCCCAACAGTAAAACAAGAATTAAGAACCTTGTCTCATAAGACTGTCATGATGTTGAGGGGTAGTGTTTGTCATGGCATGCAGTCCAACATTGTATTACTCTCAGTGGACTCACGAGGGGAGGAAAACTTGGAGACTTTGCTTCCACTCCCAGAAACTCTTTAGGAGTTGTTACTTTAAAGAGGAATGAAGTTTCTCTATGCCATCCCTTTCCTGCTAAATGACAAATAGACATTGAATCCAGTTATGGCCTCTTGTAGTCAAGAGTACGGGGGGATGGTAAAGAATAGCCATTTCTCCCTCTATGGGAGAAAAAGAAGCCTGAAAGGGGATGTCCAAGAGTCTGATTCTGTCATTCTTAGAACATCAAAGGATCATGGGGGTGATTATAGAGCTATATTGGGAAAGAGCAGAATTGCAGGAGCAGTTAGGGTTGACTTTGACAATTTAGAGAAGACCATGTTGAAATCTTTTCCTCTCTCATGGAAGTAAAGTAAAATGAGTTCTCAATACACCCAGCCAAAAGTCTCTGTTTTACTTTGTGCTCCCTTAGAACTGCAGACATTGTAAGTATAGTCCTGATTAGTGTAGTAGTTAGGAAACTGACTTACTGACATTAAGCAAATGCCCCACCTAGCAATTACTATGTGCCAGGCACTTTCAAACTCATTTATTCCTTTCATCTTGGCAGACTTTTGATTTGAACCCAGTGTCAGATGGCTACAAGAGCTCAAGCCTTTCTACGATAGGATGTTGGCTCTTAGGGATATATAGAAGTTGGTGTTATGATTTGACCGAGCTCATGTCCTGATCCTACCTACAGCACATTGGGGGTGTTTTTGTTGTACTGCATAGACATTGCATAAGCCTTGTTACACTGCTTGGTAATTAGGCAAAAGTGGTGGGGGATTGTCTCCAATGGTCTTCATCAGGAATGTACAGTGTTTCAGTGCTAGTCTAATAGGTAAACTAGGCTTTATGGGCCTAGCACCCAAGGATGGCCAGAGCCCCCGGTCTTGTGGGTCACAGCAGAACTAGACATCCAGAATTGTCCATCTGGACCCAAGGTTCCTGAGTGAGTTCACAGAAGAATCTAAAAGTGCTAGCACAGGACTGTGCATGGGCAGGAAGATAATCTGTGAGGGCAAAGCAATAGAATGGGATTGGGGCCTGTCAGGTGGGTCCCAGTGTTTTCTTCTTTGGGGAGTTACTTGATAACCAGGGCATGTGGAAGGGTTTCAGAAAAACCCTGGATCATTACCTGAATGGGAAGAATTCTACCTCTCTTGTGGTGTACTGGGCAGGGGTAGCTCTGGAGGACAAGTTGTGCCCCTGACCAAGGTCTTGGTGTCAGGGTGGCAGCTGTGGGCTCGAAGGTAGAGGCTGGCTAAAGCTGGGTCCCCTTCCCCAAGAGCAATGACTGGTGAGTGTCTGAGGGTCTCTCACACACTTTTTCCTACAGATTCCCAGGAAGTGGAGAAAGGACAAAGGCTAACTCTTGTTTGACATTTCTGCTGCTCTCTCCTTTCCTTCCCCCTATTCAGGAATTCACAAGTACAGGAAATTACTTTGTTAACCAAATGGGGAATTTAATGAACTCACTGATATCAAAAGAAAGACCTGCAATAACTTTATCTGAGTAATTAATTAGCCTATCTGTGAAGTGTTCCAAGCATGTGAAGTGCCACGGATATCTTGTGTTATTAATTATTATTATGCGTGGGAAGCATAACTGGATTTCTTGACCTCTGAGCACCTAACAGCTTCTGTTTAATGGTGCATTAATTGTAGCTTTATTTTTTGATCAGCATTAATTCTCTTTCAGTAGTGATATATTGAGTCTCTTTTTCATGCCTTTCAAGGTTTTTCTTTAGAAAATCAAGTTTTGAAAATGTGAGTGGCAATGAGGAATGGCTAAAGGTGTCTCAGAGGGGGAGGTGTACATGGAATTAGGTTTTCAGAAGATACATCTGCTATCATCAGATTAAATTAAAAGGGGGAAAAACCGGAAGCAGGGAAGAAGCCTGCTTAGGTGTGAAGTAATTAAAATTTGCACTAGGGTAGTGATTGGGAATTGGAGATTGTAGGTTGAGAGAAAAATTTATTGCTTTAGGAATTGTTAAAAATAATGCCCCAGTGAGCCCTCTGGTGTGGTAGGGCAAAGTCGTTGGTAGCTTAACTGCCCTGTGTTACAAATGAAAACGAATGATGCGGTATAAAGTTTCAGTTATGACAGATGAGTAGGTTCTAGAGATCTGTTGTACAACATGGTACCTATAGGCAACAATATGGTATTGGGTACTTTAAAATATGTCAAGAGCATAGATGTCATGTTATGTTCTTACACAGACCCCCTCCCCACAAAAGGAGACAAGCAAATTATTTTTGGAGGGGATAGATACGTTTAGTACTTTCATTGTGATGACAGTATAATGGATGTAGGCACATGTCTAAACTCATCAAAATGTATATGTTAAATATGTGCATTTTCAAGATATCAATTATACTTCAATGAAGCTTAAAAAAAAGAAAAGAAAAAGGGTTTGGGGAGCTGGAAGTAGCCTTGTAAATGGAGAGATGCAAAAAATAATTTGAAAAAAAGAAAGAGCACTGAACAAGACTCCAGTGGGCTGAGGAGGAAACCCTGTGTGGCAGGCGTGTGGGTCTTGGACGTGCAGCAGGTATTGCTGAGGCTGTTTAAGTATGAGGCTGTCTAACAATCCGGTTTGTCTGTTAGTTTGTACTTTGATGCGATGTAACATTCATCCGCTTTTGCTGTGGAGAATCGGTAAAGGTATTCAACATCCGATGTGGGAATGGAGCTTTGAAGAAGTCAAGGTGTTTCACCCATGGGCTTGCAGCAGCCAGGAAGCAGTGGAAAGTAAAGAGAGTGCAATGTGTCAGTGGAGAGTCACCAGCTGACATGGGTTCACGTGACTTTGAGAACAAAAGCTGCAAGGGAATTCAGTGAAATCTCGAGCAGAGCATGGATTTCCCGTAGCATGTGAGATGGGATCAAGCCAATTTTATTTGATTTTCAAAACCAAAGTGAATTCAGCTAATATCTAGATATCAAAAGCAAGGACAAACCCTAGAAGTGGAGATACCTTTCCCAATTGAGAATTATACTACAGAGCTTTATGTAACAAGAAAGAAGCCCACTGCCTCCCTCTTTCCTACTTTGCCCCTTGGGTATCCATTCGTTATTTTTGTACTTTTCTACAATAGAATGGTCATCCATGTATCAATGGGACAAACTGTTTCTTCATAGCTTTCTGAAAATACTTTTATTCCTAAGCTACTCCGTTCTGGATTACTCTGAGCTTTTACTAAGATAAAGTCTAGACGGATATAATTGTTCTAGATCATTTTGGACTTTTAACGAGATGAGACCCGGAGACACCTGTCCCAGACCACTTTTGGCTCTTAATGAGGTAAAGCTAACACAGGACAGACTAAATTCATTTTTTCCAAGCTCCTCAAAGACCAAATACAGCCCTGCCATCCCAGGAGATCCACGTAGATAGGAAATGCAAACAAATGGATGAAGTCTTCCAGATTGCTACTTTCTTTCCCTAACTCTTTTTCTAATCTTCATATCATTTCTTTTTTAGTTAATATTTAAAGTGTGTATGTGAGAATGTAAGAGTTATCAGTGGAGAGCTGTAGGTTGGAAATTGGAAGAGTAGCTGTTTATGAACGCTAATCCTGGATGGCTTTTGTCACTAAATAGTTATGTGACCCATCCAAGTCACCCACCCTCTCTTCCACTGCCTAGGATGGCACTCTATCTATCCTCTGCTTAGTTTTTCATTAGATCGCCTTGTTTAGCTGCCTCTATTGACAAAATGCTCGATCTAACTGGTCATTTTATCTGCCAGAAGGAAAAGTAAAAAGTAGCAAGTGTTGTCCTCTACAATGAAAGTGATGCAAGATACCCCCCTCTTGCTAACTTACAATAACTCCGGAGGTGACAATGTTTTACCTTCCCGGCCTCTGGTACTCACCTATAAAATGGCTTGAGTATTGGAGTCACCTGCCTTTTGGGAGAGAAATTTCTCTCCCCATGGAAGTTGTTGTGCCCACCCAAGCACACAAGCCATGTCAAGGATCCTAGGCAAAGATCACAGCATGTCTCCAAGATATATTTCACTTCCAGTGTTTCTTTCTCTTATCATTCCAGAATGCAAACAGACTGAAGACAGGAGCTGTCCTTAATGCACTCTGAACAGTGCCTAACTCCCACGGATATTCACTGAATGTTAAATAACAACAGTGATCATGTAATAACGATGCCCAATTCACTTGGGAGAGAATACCAAATAGCTTGGAATTTTCCTGTTACCGGCAGCCCAGAAGTACCCTGAAGTGAATTAAAAAACTTCAGTGATTCAGATCACATTTACCATAAGAAATAAACCTTCTAGCATGGAGTAATTGCTGGTTTACTGTGTGATTTGTTAGTCTTCGTTTGAATTGTCCAGGTCAGAAAGAACGATATTGTGCTTTAATAATAAATAATCTCAGAAAGAGGGAGGAAAAACCAACCAGCTCTTCTGCCCATTGCTTTTCTCCTCTTTTTCCTCATCCAGTATTTTTTTCCAACTACTTCAGTTACTCTGAAGTAAATTATTACCATATGAACTCAATATAAAGAGCCACTATAGAAAACAAGCTGCCACAAGCTATTAAGAAAATAACCCTATTTAGGTTTTGAGTGAAAAGGAAAAAAATTAACTCCATTCAAGATACATACATATTTTTTCTTCATTGAACCAGCATCTTTCTCAATAGTGTCAATGAGAAGGAACAGCAGCCTTCTTATTCTCCCTGCTTTTCTCAATCCAGCCCCCGGCCTTACTCCATAGTATCCTGGAGGAAACTGTCAGAATTCTTGGTTAAAAGCTTTCTGATGGGGACTTTAATTATTGGTTTAGACAGGAACGGGGTTAGTGGGCATGAACATTGTACTGCACAGAGCACAAACATCTTCCTCTTGACAACTACCTAAACGTCACTGGGGCATCACTGGGCTTGGGCATTCATTCATTTATTCACAGATGGTCTACTAAGCGCCAGGCGTTTTGCAAGGTGACAAGGATATAATAAACATGACACAATCTTGCCCTAAGATGACCTCACTGTGGAGATGAATAAACAAAATGGGCTCCCTCTTGATGACTGTAATGTCAGTGACAGACATGGGTTGAGAGTGGGCTGTGAAACCGCAGCTCAGGAGTGCCTACCCAGTCTTCATGGGGTCGTAAAAGATTTCGGGAGGAGGTGACATTTGAATTTTAAAGACAAACAGGAATTTGTCATTTGAGGAAGGGGCCAGGAAAGAATCTTTCATTTTAATACCTAATCTACTCCCTGCCTTGAAATTTTGGTATAATTGTTTTACCTGACACTTCCACACCTTGTCAAATTCCAAAGAAAGGACTTTCTCATGCCCATTTTTATTTCCCTGGGTCCACCACCAATTCTAGCATCTATCAAATAACTATAATGGAGTTGATGATAGGTTGAGTGTAACATCTTATTTGTCTTAATTTTACTCCCATAGTTACAGATGGGAAGGCTGAAGTCATTCAGCTGATAATACAGAGCCTAGTCTGTTTTCCTTAATCTAAGCTCTTCTCACTACAGCATGCTGCAAATTAAAAAAAAAATTCTATATGGTCTCAGTGGAAAGAATGTTCCTCCTGACCTTTCCACTTTCTGTCATGACAAACCTATAGCAGGTTTATAGTGTTTGCCTGAAAGATAAGTCCCATTATTTATATTTGAAAAGTGCCATTTCTTGTGTTTGCTTTTTTATTTTTTAATGTTGCCATATTCTGAAATGCACATTTTATAGTACCTTTCCATTTATTATGAAAAAATATTTTGATGTTTTTATATTATTTCTCTGCAGACACAACGAAACTTGAACCCCTGAGCCACTTGCTAACAGACTGAAAGGAACACTGGACAAGGTGATGTCAAGGCAGAAAGATCTGGACCATTATACTCTCCCCATCTTATGGAGACGCAATGACATATGTAACTGGATTCTGAATGACTATATGGGGCTTTATTTCCTCTGATGGGTGCACCCAAATTGAAAGGAGATTGTTAGGAAGTTTTGAGCTGATCACTGTCTCTGGACTGGTCTTGAGACAAAGACTACTGACCGGGTAGAAAAATGGTTTTGTTCTTCTTTGGCACAGGGCTAGACTACCTTCTGCAGCTTTCCCTGCAGTTCCGTGTGGGCAGGTGACTGAGTTTTAGCCAACAGACTTGGGGGAGTGATTCACACTACTTCCATGATTGGCTCATGAAACTCCAAGCAAGTTCCTTCATTCCCTTTATCCTTTCCAACTGCCCCAAATACAGACAACTTTTAGGGTGATCTTGGAAGCCGGGTGTTTCAGATCCACAATCAGCTGGCTCCCTGAATGACCATGGAGAGGACAAGTGGTTTTCTACCAAGAACTGTTATGTGAATAAGGAATACACTTCTGTTATGCTTCTATTATTTACTTTTAGGCTTATTTGTTATAGCAGCTAGTGTTACCCTAACTGATACAGGCCATCATCCCTGGAGACTTTATTGTCACAAGCTTAGTATCTCTGCTCTGAATCTTACATTTTTCCACTGTAGAGAACTCAGCGGGTTTCTGAGGTCTAAGCACTCCGTGAGCCTTTAAGTGGGAGTGAGGCACAGCTTACACTAATCAGGCCCGATGTCAGCCTGTACCTGCTCTGAGTGACTTTTCCCCCGAGGGCTTCTTAGGCAAGAGGGGGAGTGTTCTGACTACCCTCTAGCAGTATTCTTTTCCCTTGATTGATTTATCAATGCAGCTTGATCCTGCTGCTAGTTTTCTGATGAGATTTCTGACCACCAGAGCCTACCATCTCCCTGTCCTTATTTTCACCCTTCTTCTCTTGAGGAGTTGTTCATTGTAGTGGTTTCATTACCTCTGACTGTTTTCAAAATTTTACTCACGTAAGGGGAGTGAGGAGTTTCCCAGCTCTCAGAAGTCAGAGCTGCTGAGTGAAAGCTGTGTTTGGGGTTGGGGAGACAGCACAACTATTCCTTCTTTTATTCATGTTTATTGGTGGAAGGTGCTGGCAGTGACCTGGTGGCAGTGAAATTCTTTCTATTTTTTAACACTAATTTAATGTTGAAAAATGTGCACATACCCTGTCAGTGTTTCTAGAGGTCTTTCTAAATCTTGAAGGTTGGGGACAGTTTTCCTGGATAGATTTGGGGAAATGAATCCTTCCACTGTTGCTGCTGCAACCAACCCCTATGCAGACAATAAGCCAGGAAACATCTCTGGGGAAATCCAATTTTCACTTTATTAAAATATCCATGAGGATGACCTGATGAGGAGCAGGCAGAGTGGTCCATGACCCTGTTACTATAGACTGCTGGGTCTGAGAACTAGGTTAAATGCTTGACTTCTCTGTGACTCTGCATTTCTCCTTCCTTCCGATTCCCCCAGAGGAAGCCGGAAGCAGGAAGGATGCATGTGTACTATTCAGTAGCCCACAAATGGCGTCTTCAAGATATGACTCTCTTCCTATTTGTGGAGACTGGCAATACAGAGGGAGTGAGTAGGCATGAGACAACTCAACTGTTGGGATTTTGAAAATGAGTATGTCATAACAGATGTTATGGCTTATCACTTTTACACCCATATATCTCAGCATTTTTAACTTAGCATGCCACCATTCAGACTGAATTGAATTAAATATTTCTGTAGACAGAGGCATCTCCTTTTACTGTTGATGGATTTCCTTGGGTATTTATAACAGAACATCCCATGACTCTCCAAATATTTACCATTAACATACTGTTTATTA
>NW_012148075.1:3146264-3159299 GCF_000956105.1 Propithecus coquereli
AATAAATGCCACTAAAGTGACTTATAAAGTAGTTTATATACTCGGGAAAAAAGTGCAGCCATTCAGTGATGCAGAAATTGTGAAATAATTCATTGGCAAAGTTGTAGGATGCTTAGACCCTCATAACATTTCAAAGTACAATCAACTGCCTCTTTCAAGGAGAACCATAACTGATCAGCAGCATGAATTAGCATTTAATTTAACAGAACAACTTCATGCAATACTTCAAAAGGAAAATATATACTATTCAATCACTTTGGATGAATCAACTGATACTACTGACTCAGTGCAGGTTTTATACTTCATTTGAGTAGTAACAGAAGATTTTCAATTCAGGTGGACTGAATTTGGTAAATTTAGTGGGCGTATGTGCAGATGGTGCACCTTCCATGACAGGAAAACATGAAAGGTTTATTGCACAGATAAAAAAAAGTATTAATAGATGCAAATACTCTATTTCTTTTCATTGTATCTTGAATCAGCAAAATCTCTGTGCTAAAGCTACTATCTTAAGTGACACTTTGCAACAAGCTATAAGTATTGTTAACTGTATTCATGAAAATGCAACAGGGCATTGTCAGTTTTCTAACATGTTAAAGTTGAATGATGAGGTATTCAGTGTGGATTTGCCATATCATTGGAAAGTGGGTTGGCTATCACAGGGACAGGTGTTAGCAAAAATTTTATCTCTGCAAGAGCAGAAGTTAAATTTTATGAAGAACAGAATCAGCAATGAGAATTATTGAAAGAAGATTTCTATAGGAATGCAGCATTTCTGTGTGATATCGTGTCAGGTCAAAATGACTGAAATATTTCTTTGCAAGGTAAAACTACGTCTACGTATGATATGCAACAAACCCAAGCATTTTGACAAAAGCTATCTTTTCTCAAAATACTTCTTGTTCAAAAGGAAATTTCGGATGAATATTTTCACCAGTTAGCAAAGGTCATTGACAAGCAGGATGATATATGTGAATCATTTGATGAATATGCAGCTGTTATAGACCTATTAATTGGAGAATACAATGAAAGGTTTGCTGACTTTGAGAATCATGACATCACACTCAAATTAGCATTTCAGCCTCACCTAGTTGATATCATCAAGGCACCTAAAGAACTACCCATGGAATTGATTGAGCTCTCAGTAGATGACATTTTAAAATCATTGTTTGATGCTAAGAAAGATCCAATTGAAATATGGAAAAATGCTAAACCACACCTTTAGCAAGATGCACAAAAAATGCTTTCTTGCTTTTCGACCACTTATTGCTGGGAATCTACATTCTCCTACTTAACCCAAATGAAGATGCCCTTAATGTCACAGATGACTGGTACCCATCTAGCGGGTCAACTGAAACTGCAGACCTCCATGCTGCAACCAAATATTCAAATGCTTTCCAACAAAAAGCAGACACAACAAAGTCATTAAAAGGTCAGTTAACTTTAAAATTAATAAATAGTTTTCATTTTTTTGAAATTATTAAGTACATAGTAGTTAGATTTTTACAAAATAATGTACATTTTTAAGTACATGTAATTGAAATTTCTTGAATGTGGTCTTATTTGATTATAGCTAAATTAATGTGGCCTTCCAACATGAAAAGGTCCCCCACCCTTGAACTAAACTTCATATAACCTAAAAAGTTCTTTTGAACTACCATATGTTGTCTCGTCAATATCATTTTCTAGGTGTTTGCTGATTTTTTGAAACTGTCAGCATGTCCTCTAGATTGATGCAGACTTCACCAGCTAAATGGTGCCTTGTAAGAGCCAAGGTTTGACAACTGCATCGGACTTTTCCGACATCCTTCCCATGAACTTGGTTGTCACTGGGAGACTGGGATTCTTGTCAGAACCTGACTGGGGTTTGTGCCTTTGCCCCCAATTCAGCGTGGAATTTTCTGACGGTCTCCAGGCTTCCCTCTTCTCTTTTTCCTCTTTGCCCACAATTAGTCAGATTGGTACTATCTGGCACCATGCCAGATACTTCTTTGAGGGTAGGGATCCAAAGGGATCACCATAGGCAGAGAGAAGGAGGCAGGATAAGGGATAGCAAATGAGGAGCAAATTAGCTCCTCCTGCTTACAGGAGCCAGGACCTGGAGTTTGGGCTTGGTTTTCTCATGGAGAGAACTCTAAATAGCTGAATGCCTTGGCTGGGCCAGTCACAAGGCAGTGGGCACTGTTGACAGAAAGGCAACTCCTTGGAGAGCATTCTAAAAGGAGAACAAAGACAGAGTGGGAGGAATAAAAAGAAACATGCACTAAAAAGAAAGACGACCCTCCCCCCAAAAGACATTCTATAATAAAGACATCTGCACTTGAATGTTTATGGCAGCACAATTCACTATTGCAAGGATGTGGAAACAACCCAAGTGCCCGTCAATCCATGATTGAATTAATAAAATATGGGATATGTATACAACGGAATACTACCCAGTTACAAAAAACAATGGTGATCTAGCACCTCTTGTATTTTCCCGGATAGAGCGTGAGCCCATCCTCTGAAGTGAGGTATCACAAGAACGGAAGAATAGGCTCCACATGTACTCGTCATCAAATTGGCACTAACTGATCAACACTATGGTGCTCACACGGTAGTAATATTATCCAGGGATTAGGGGATTGGGAGTGGGTAAACTCACAACTAATGGATGCGGTGAGCATTGTAGGGGGGAAAAGGCACGCCTCAAATCACGGTTTGGGTGTGGCAAAGTCATAACATGTAACCTAAATGTTTGTACCCCCGTAATATCCTGAAATAAATAAATAAATAAATAAATAAAAAGAAAAATGACCCATGGTTATTTTTGGGTTGTTATTGGGTTGTCTCAGTTGGCCCTGGGGAGTGTGAGGTATGGGTGAGAAATGCTGGGTGACATCAGGCTCCTTTCTCTAGAATTTTTTTAATGCTTGAGGAGGCACAGGGACTCACACAGCTACCTGCTGGGCTGTTCTTGGCAGAGTTCCCCTCCCAGACTGTTCACAGTGTCAAGAATGGCCACCTGCTACTGGGGGATGGGTTGTCAAATAAAGTAGGACTCCCCAAGCTCACCTGAGAGTCCCGCACTGACGTCTGTCTAGGCCCATGGGTCTTGACCATCTCTTCAGCTACTACCCAAGCCCAGCAGTATTAAGTGTTTCTTCTGGGTGAGTATAAATAGATCCTCCTCAGCTTGTCCAGGTGGCCTCTTTCTCCCATCCAAAAGCTTCTGAACCAGGAAACAAATTCCTCAAAGAAATAATTGTGGACTGCAGTAGATCCAGCACTCAAAATAGAAGAGTGTCCTGACATTGCAATGTGTGGTTTCTGAGATAAACCACATGTGCTAGAATTTACATTATTAATTAATCCTACCATTTATGAAGTTTTACTATTTACTGGCCAATATGGAGGTATTTAAATATTTGAATAGCTTGTAACAGTGTGCTCCTGCTGAGTATTAGCTCTGGTTTCACATCTCCTCCACCACTAAACAGTAGCTTCTGGAGGTAGATGCTGAATTATATTGCTTAAACCTAAATACCTAATTGATTTTTTAGGGACTGTGCAGGTTATTATGGTTGAGGGAGAGCATAGGCCAACTTCTCACCTTTTATCAGAGTAGACTCTCAGCTTTCCTCAGTGTGGAAGGCGGAGTGCTTAATTTGACCAGGATCGCTGATAGCTCCTTAGTATCCCACTTCCTTCCCTTCACACTGAGGGGAACACATCATTCATCATTCTTGTGTGACACTTTTTTTTAACTAACATATTCTCCTCTGCTAGGGAACTCAAAGGTAGACATTATATAAAAATGTGAACTGTGAAAGTATCCTGTAATTTATGGTCAATGTGCTTTGAAGGTGAAAAACACCCTCTAGTCATACAGCATCGCTGTAGCTTCTGTTTGTCCTTTTATCCACTTTTCCCCTCTAGTTTCCTAGCTGACTTGAGTAACCTGCAAAAGAGATCTGAAGAGAGAAGGAGAAATGAAGAAGCATACTGGAAAAATTCTTCATTTATTATTAACTTAAAACTCCAATTGACTTGCTTCCCCCAGGGCTGGAGACTACAATGGCAGCATGGAATTGGTCCAGTTCGGCTCAAAAATTCAAAGAAAGAGATTGGTGTAGTGGAAAGATCAGTGAACTGGGAGAGAAAAGAGCTGAATGTTAACCATGAATGTGATTTTCTGAGTCCTTTAACTTTTCAATGACTTTGTTCATACTTTGGACACCTTGTTCTCTTTCTTTGCTAGCTTTTATTTCTTGCCAGTCTATAGATTTCTTATCTATTTGTACAGCTTAGGTATACAACAGATAAAAAATATGTTAGGCCTGTGTGTTGGTTAATTTTTGTTGTGTAAAATATCATTCCTTAACTTTGTGGCTTAAAACAAAAGCCATTTTAGGCCGGACACAGTGGCTCACACCTGTAATCCTAGCATTCTTGGAGGCCGAGGTGGGAGATTGCATGAGCTCAGGAGTTCGAGACCAGCCTAAGCAAGAGTGAGAACCTGTCTCTGCTAAAAATATAAAAATTATCCAGGTGTCGTGGTGTGCGCCTGTAGTCCTGGCTACTTGGGAGGCTGAGGCAGGAGGATTGCTTGAGCCCAGGAGTTTGAGGTTGCCGTGAGCTATGATGATGCCACGGCACTCTACCCAGGGCAACAGAGTAAGATTCTGTCTCAAATAAAAAAGCTATTTTATTTAGTCTACCATTCTTTGGATGGTCCAGTTCTTCTGTCTTGGGCTGGCTCAGCTAACCGTAGCTGGCTCTGTTATACTTCTGCCATCAGCTGGCAGCTCTGCTGGATGATCTAGAATGGCCTCCCTTGCATGTCCCTGGCAGATTGGCAGCCAGGGTCTGGATGACTGTTGGCTGGGGTGCCTCAGTTCTCTAGGAGGCTAGCTTGGACTGAATCACATGATGAATTCAGGGTCCCACACTCAGCAAATAGGCAAGCCAGAATGCTCAAGCACTTTTCAAGCCTCCGATTATGTCAAATGTGCTAATGTCCAACTGGCCAAAGCAAATCACATGGTCTATTGATATTCAAAGGGTGAAGAAATAGATTCCATTTCTCGATGGGAGGGAAGGAATTTATGGCCATTTTTGCAATTTGTCATAGACTGAATTTTGAGACATCTGAAAAAAATTATTGCAATGGCAGATAACATTTTTGAATATTTATTTTGTGCCACACATGCTAATAACCAAATTTACACTATGTCATGATACTTGACCTTATCAGCCCTACGTCTTTGGTGTTTCCATTAAAAAAAAAGTGGCTATGTTAAACCCTGCTCTGCTTTACACAGCAAATGTGGTACAGAAATGTTTCCTGTAAATAGAAATTTTGTAGCTTGAATTATATTTTCAGCACAATAGCGGAGTTGGCTATTTCAAGGAATCCTGTTGCAAATCCTTTTAGAAAGTAAAGAATCCTTTTGTAACACCCCAAATCACCACCTGGTTTAGCTGCTTGGTAGGTCAAAGCCAAGGGATTTCAAAATATAATGTAGAAAGGTCTCTGGCTTTGGAGTTGAACTGCTCTAGGTTCAAATCTTACTGGCTTTGTAACCTTGGGCAAGTTATTTAACTTCTCTAAGCCTTAGTTTCTTTCTTTCTTTCTTCTTCTTCTTTTTTTTTTGTGATAGAATTAATAGATATCTACCCCCTCTGGGTTTTTGGGAGGATTACGTGAAAAGGGAAAAAATATGTAAAGGGTAAAACACTTTACAGAAATTCAATAAATGAGTACAATATATTCTTCCACATCACCAGATGTTAGATTATGTGTAACTACCCATCCTGCCTTTCCCCGCCACAGACAGGAACCTGTTGAAATATTTGTTTTCCAGTTTTGGAATTAGCTTGGTTCGGGTTCTGTCTGTTCTTTCAAAGTTTTGCTGTAAAGCTTTACAGCCATTTTCATTCCTTGATCAAATTCAAGAGGGCAGATGAGGAAATGAGTTTATAGCTCTGTAGACATCACGGAGTAAAAAGTCTGTACTAAAGAGATTTAAAATAAATTAGTTGAGAATAAGGCAGGTGCTGCCTAACACCGTATGCAAAGTTATCTTTTAACCCATCAGCAGAGAAGAGGAAAACAATTAATAAATTGGATAACTATCCCTGGTGTCTGAGGGCTACTGACCACAAGATGGTCATCCAAAGGATTGCCACCAGCATCAGGTCACTGGGTAGTTCATAGTACCAGCACAAAACCCTGACTTGGGGTGGCCAATCTCCCAGCACTATGAGAGCATTGGAAGGAATTTATAGCTGGTGAATTACAAAAGCAGCTCTAATTAGCCCCAAGAGGCAATTGCATAAGAACTACTGAGAACATTGCAGACTCATATTTGCTTCCTTCTCAGGATTTTATATGAGAGCCTGGTAATGAATGTTCTTTAACAATAGGAGCTGAGAGACCTTAGTGTTAATAGCACTCAGGAGGATAGAACTTCCTTTATTTGCAATCCTGCAAAGATCAGTTGGATACTATTGTTAAACCTTAAAATTGCCCCCTAATTTACACTGTGGCTTAAATCAGAAGGGAGGACCATAGGGAAGAATGTTTCCTTAAACACCAACCCCTTCCTCATGCAGTAATGAACCATAAATAATCTAGCACTGATTGGTTTTGAAATTTTTTGTTAAAGAACCAGCCCATTTTAAAAAAGAATTTCGGGCACAAAGCATTTTTGTTTGTTTGTTTCTATTAACAAAGAGTAATAGGATCTCTCTGACAGTCACAGGTTAAATAAAATACTGTACTGTTTCTGAAGTCAGGGGCTGTTTTGGCCAGATGTATTGGTTTTCTTGGCTTGCTTTTCCTGGGTCCTGGTAAAAAGATACTCAGCAGATTAATTATCTAATTGAATTTTAGAGGGTGGCTCAGAAATTTCCTTTCTCTCTCCCTACCTCCCTTCTTTCCTCCCTCCATCCCTCTTTCTCTTTCTCCCTCTCTTCCTTTAACAAATACACAGGGGTCCTATTATGGAATAGCCACTGTTGTAGGTGCTGGCCATGTAGCAGGGAGTCCAACAGGTTTGGGGGCAAGATCACTCTCAGGGCTTCTCTGAAACCAGGGCCAAGTGTTGCTGGTTATGGCTAGAAGTCCTCACGGGCAGCTGCAAGGATCTCTGCGGGTAACAGTGGAGACTCAGTCATATCCCCATGCTCATACTTCCTAAATCAGGTGATACTCCAGGATGAGGCAAGTACAGGGAGGCATTCAGCCCAGCTTTCCTCAAGTCTTATGATTATAATGAATTTAAATATAGGCAGTTCAGAAAGGATAGGAAAAAAAATCATCTTTTTCGTGGCACTTTGGTTCTGAACCAAACGTTTTAGCCCATCCTAAGTGGTGGCTGCTATGCAGCTCTAATGGCAGACCTCAACAGGAGATGGTCTGGTGTCGCTGACCTTCTGTTGGTACAGCCACTTCACCACTTCCTTGCTTATTAAAATACTGATTACTGGGCTGCATTCAGGAAATTCTGAGTCACTATATTCAGCAAAGGGGTTGAGTTTCCACCTTTTAAGTAAGAGCTCCTCTGATGTACTAGATCTACAAACTGCCTTTGGAAATTGATAAAGCATTTCTTGACTAAAATTCTCAGGCAGGTCCATGTAGTCTGTGCCCCATATTGAATCCTGAGGGTATCCACCCTCCATTCCCCTGGCAAGAGCATGTCACTTCCTTTTTTAGAGCCACTCTGTTCATTTTGTGGAGTAGACAAGGGCACAATACTTGGTTTTATGCCATTAGCTCATCCAATCAGTTGGTATTTTTCCTAGAGTGAGGTAAGAATAGGAAAAATCTGTTGGAGTCCATCACTTCTGCAGTAGTACTCTGAGCAGCTGGTATTGACATCTGCTACCTACATCTTCAATGTTTCTCTTGTCTTAACTTTGTCCAAGTTTGGTCCTTCAACCATTGCTTGTATTCTGTAAATCATCATAGAGTCTTCAAACAGATTATTTTTTGGCCTAAGTCAGGCACAGTTGCTCTGTTGGTATAACCAAGGAAACAGTGAAGAGCGTGATATCTTGGCACATGGTTGATGTTTTGACTTTGGGTGGGTATCATGTCTGGAAATGAGAGCCTTTCTTCTGCATAGTCCATGAAAAGAAAGTCTACCCTGCCCTCAACCTCTACCCCAGAGGCAGTAACATGTTTCTTCTCTCTCCTTAAGCAACTCTACTGTGAATACTGGTTTGCATATCTGTTTTTCCTTCTAGGTTCTGAGGAAAAGAACTGTGTCTTATTCTTGTCTGTGGTTCCAGGGACTAGCAAGGCACTTGGAACGTAGAAGGTTACTTGTGTGACCATGACAGGGTAAGATTATCCTCTGAACCTGTGCAGTGATGCAGGGTCTGGGCCTTGCTTGGGACCTGACCCTCACTGTGAGCCCCACTTGGGCACTCAGAGTCTTTTTCTCTCTACCTTTGCCCAGTACTGTGCCTCCTAAGAAAATTTAACTAGGTTTCAGATGCCTCCAATTGGGCTATTATCGTTAGTATTCAAAATCCAGAAGTTTCTCATTTGCTTAGGAATTTGTGTATTTCTTGAGTTAATTTCTCATTTTGGGGACAGCATTTTATTTTCTGCCTCTCCTGAGTCTATTCTGTGCTAAGGGCATGACAGACAAAAGAAAAATATCCATCTCTAAACTTTCCAGGACCTCTAGAAATAAAAGTTGCCAATTAGCATTCTTTCCTTGGCAGCCCGACTTTGTGATTAAAGAGCTTCATTGGCTTTGGAAAGTTTTAGGATTAAAACTGAGTACTAACAGAGGCCCAGGGGCAAGACCTTATGAATAGAGGCCAGAAAGGAAAACAAGAAAAGCAGATGGAGCCAGTGAAAGGGGCAGGAGGAGGCTGCCATTTCTGGGGAGGAAAGAAATAGCCTACTGAGATAATTGCTCTCCCTTGAATGGAGTCTGTGGTGAGTTCCAAATGTGGTCTGAGAATCAGGAAATTCCAGGGGGCTCGTCTTTGTTCCTGCTTGGTGAAATGCCACTGAATAAATCAAGGAATTTATTTATAATTCTTTCCTCTATAAACTTTCTTCAATGTTGTAGAATAACAGGTCAGCTTAGAGCCATGTAGAATATCAGAGATCAGTATGGACAGACAGAATGTAACTAGGCTAGATGTCTGGAGATAGGACTGTGTCCCTCGTTCACTTGCCTGAGTTTATGTTACGACACACTACAGGTCACCCCCGGCTGCAACCCGCTGCTGTTCTGTAATACACTGTGCTCGCTCACATCCATGCTTTGCACGCACTGTTCTCTCTCTCTGCCTGCAACATCCCTCCCCCTTGACTTAGGTTGGGTTCCTAGAAGCAGAGATGAGACAGGGGTTTATAATTTATTAAGGGAATAGCCTCAGGAGAAGGGCAAGGAGGGAACCAGGATAGGATAGGGGGAGCTAAGGGAGAATGAGTTTTCATTGGATCCCTCAGGGAGCTCTGGAGTGTAAATTGCACCGTGGAGATTGTCTCACTTTGAGACAGGGGTCCCTGTACCCTATGCCAGTCAGCCATTGGAGATAGGGTGTTTCTGTAGGTGAGGGGTATAACCTCCCAAGTGAAGTGCCTCCCACTCGCCAGGAGCAATTGTCCTGAGAAAGGGGAAGTTGTGAAGTGTAACTGCCAACCCTCACAGCAGTGGGACAATGGGCACACTGTCTTGGGAAAGGAGATCTGGGCGGAGCACCAATAGCACACTAGCATCCCAGCTGTCCCCACTCACCTCGTTTACTTCTATGCACTGGTATTTCAAGACTTGGCTCTGGACACACATTCTCTGACCACTTCTTTCCTCTAGCTTGTTAGGTGTTCCTCCTCCGTGTGCAATAAGCCTCTTGGACTTTCTAATCTCCATCTCATCTCACTGTATGTTAATGGGCCTACATGAGTATCTTCTTTATTCATCGTCTCCTTGGTGGCATGGGATGACCTTTCCAGTCTCTATCTACCATGCCTATCACAGTCTGTACAAAATAATAGTGTTCCATAAAGTTGGGTTGAGTGGATGAGTAAAATCCTGGACCCTTTATTAGTTTGCTGTGTGATCAAAGTCATTTACCTAAATTATGTGAGCCTAAATTCGCACTTCTGTAAGTAGGCATAATACCTGTGTACTTCTCTGTTAGAGTTGTTGACAAGGTCAAGCCAGAGAGCACTCTTACCCATGAGGTCTGGTATGAAAACCAGGTCTTGCTTTACCTTACTCATCCCAGTGCAAGTTTCTCTTTGACAACACCCATAAGAAAGTGGTGTGCAGCCTAGGTGTAAGTGTCCCTCCTGGCCCAGTCCCTCTCTTGGCACCTTGGCAGTTCCAATGAGTTTTTTTTTTTTTTTCTCATATTGGGCTGAAGTTTGTCTATCAGTAACTTCTCCTATTGAGTCTTATTTTGCTTCCTGGAGCCACTCAGAACAAGTCTGCTCCGTGTTTCACATGACAGTCCTTACAGATTGATTATTTCAGGGAGTGCTGCTGCCTTGTCTGCTGTTCTCACCTCTTGCTGACAGTTGCAGCCAAGCCTTTGAAGTTTGAATCTTGCTTGTCTCCTTCCTTCCTCAGTTGTCATCAGCTCTCTCTGTTACCCAGTTGAGGTGGAAAGAATTGGATGCTTAATTTTTCTTAAGTTCCCAGGAGAATGGTCCTCAGGAAGGTCTTCTGAGGACACCTATGAAATCTTGCCCTTGTTTTTCTAATACTGCCAACTCAAAGGAAGATGCTTCGAGGAACCTCACATGACCTTGTTTTTCCTCAATGACTTCTTGATAACAAATGGCATACCCATAATTAATTTTTTACTTTTCTGGATAAAGTATGATTACATTAGAGTGATGAGGAAACACCACTGCACCAAGGGCTAGAATGCCTGGGAACACCTTCTCGTCACCATTAATTAGCTATGTGACCTTAGGAAAATCTTTTTCTTTTTATCTGGAGGAGGCTACCACAGCTTTCAATGGGTGAGAGGAGAGAAGACAGATAAAAGTGGACAGAATAAACAAATACCACAGGGCCCAAATTACAAGATTTTGTGATGTTTTGGATAGGGGGGTGAGGAAGAAAGAGTAGTCAAGGATGACTCTTGGAGCTTGTAGGAACTTTGGCATGTAGGGCAGGGAGAAGGAGCCTGCAAAGGAAATGGAGGAGCAGCCAGGGAGGTAGGAGGAAACCCGGGAGACTGCAGAGCCCTGAAAGCCCAGGAAGGATCACAGATGAAGGGAATGGTCTTCATCACTGCCGAGATTTCACACAAGGTGAGGACTAAAAATGTCCTGGGACTTCAGCAACAGGTAACCTGATGATTATAGTAGCTTTTCAAAGCTTGGGAGAGGGGTGGAAGACAGAGTGAGGGGAATTGAGGAGTGGGAGGGGAGCATATGGAGTATGCAAGGATGGATAACTTTCTGGAAAACTTCGGGTGTGAGGAGGAGGAGAGAGGACTGTAGCTGCAGGAAATGTAGGGTGGAGGGAAGATATTTTTAAGGTGGGGAAGGTTTGAGCTTGTTTAAGTGGTTTTGGGAAGATGTGATTGAAAGGAAAGGGTTGACTAGACGGGAGAGAGATGGAGTAATTGGTTCCCTGAAAGACACCAGGGAAGAGATGCTGAATGCAGGAGGAGGGACGGATCTTGGCAGAGAGGGACGCTGCTTGAATGCCACATCAAGGATGTGTGTTGCTGTGGAGACCACACTCTTATTTACTGAGCCAGCCAATATTTCTCCTTCTCTCATTCCTGCCCACGATATCTGCTAGATACTTTTTCTCTAAATCTTCATGCTGGGCAGCCTGTATTCCATGTGTGTGTGTGTGTGTGTGTGTGTGTGTGTAAGACAGGGGAAGGAGAATGTCCCAGGGCCTCTTCCTGAGTGATTGGCACTTTCTACATGATTGGGACTGAAGCCCTTACTGCCTCTCCTCATGCAGCATCAGGCTTGGCACTTGTGCCCAAGGCTCCCTCCACACCAGTTCTCTTCACCTGTCCATTCTCACCTCACTTCCCAAGTTCACATCCTGCTGACGCACAGTGGGCTCTCTCTGTCTCCTCTTGGATCAATCGGACAAGCTGCAATTGCAAGGTGTGTGATGGTGTCATTTCCCCTGGTCTGGTTCAAACTCCTCTGTGTCTTGGTTCAGAATGAGTCAGCATTCTCTAATGTTCTTGGCCTACTCCATTTTTCTTATAAATGAAGTCACTGTCTCCATTTGCCTAGTTTACAAAAGGACCTGAAGAGTTCATCTGCTTCGCCTGTGCTAAGTGGCTTGAGTGCCATTTAATCTAACTTAAGGTGACTGACTAGATTCTATATGTGTTAATTAAAAGCTAACCATAGTGTCACATTAAAAAAATCCAAGAAGAAGTTATTTAAAAAACCAATTAACTAAGAGCTTTAATATGCTCATATGTGTTTGTGCATAACTAGCTTCCTAAAGTCCTTAAGACAGAACCACACACTTTTTTTTCAAGCACCTAGAAACTGCAAGTCAATAAACATTCTATTCCCATGCCACCCTATACTCATCCAACCCAATGATGATGAAATGCACGCTGACAAGAGCAATAAGAAAAATAATAACATTATCACAGGATCAATGTCTGTTGCTAGCTTCATAAATAAAGGACTCAGCTTCCTGTTGATGTTTAATTTTTGTAAATGCCTCTGGAAATTTAAGTAGCAGTAGGAAAATATTATCCTGAGATAATGTTCAATTTCTCCTAACATAAGCTCTTAAACCTTGGACGTGTGCGGTTTTCAGTCTGGGACGAATTCAGGAGAACAAATCTCTTTGAAACAGACTGTGGCAGATTTATTTTAAATAGGCTGATTTTAGTGCTGCAGGTCTTGGGAACAGTAAGGTAGAGGTGATTTGAACAATAGAGGCAGAGAAATCCTGGAAGCCTGCTTTTTCTGTGGCTTGTTTTGGGGTACCCATCAGCAAAACGGGGAGATTCTCCTCTATCCCTCTTGCATAGCTGATGCTGCAGCGTGTGATAAATTCGTAAGTGCTAGGG
>NW_012148075.1:3162578-3163856 GCF_000956105.1 Propithecus coquereli
GTCAAGCAGAAGATCAAATCAAAAAGGCAATTCCTTTTACAATAGCCTCAAAGAAAATTAAATATCTAGGAATTTGAATTTCTAACCAGTTTCCATGTGGTGTTGATGGTGTTTGTCCAGAGACCATGTTTTGAGAACACTGGACTGGAGTTCCCTGGATCGTTGTATCCAACAGATGGGTCTTTCTGCAATCCATGGGCTCAAGTAGAGGCAGAAAATATCCACATTCCCAATGAAAGCTTATTTCTTTACAGGGGCCTTTGCAAAGTGGCACCATACTTTGGCCGAAAAGTAAGGTGTGTTCATTACCATGACCTCAGGGTCTGGTCCCAGCTACTCTAAAGCCGTGTGGGATTGGGAAACACAGGCATTCCTCCCATATCCTGGCTTCTGACCTCAAATCTTTTAACTTGAGTGGAGAACTGTCACCTTCCTGGGAATCTGAAATAGGAAGGAAAATTTGTGAAGGCCTTTCTGACATCTGAACAGCTGGATTTGCACTTGCTGTGGTGATAATACAGTGCCATCCGGAACTGACAGTGATGGATGATGCTAGATTCCATTCAAATTCCATCACAGCCTGCGGGGTGGAGACCTTGGTCACTGAGCCTGGTGCCCTGCAGCCCTATCTGTCAAGGTGTCTGAGTGACAGGGAGACATTTGAAGAGCTGACAGTTATGCAGCAGGGTGGCGAGGTGGGGGGACAGAGGCATCAGGGTGGGTGTGGCAGCTTCAGTATTTAGCAGAGAGAAGTGGAGACGAGGGTAAGAGGATGAGTGGGAGAATGATGGAAGGATTTTCTTCTTCAGTCTAAAAATTCTGGACCTTTGTTCCAGCTTCCTTCTGCCCTTATTGGACACAAATATCTCATGAGAAAATTTACTTGCTGTGCACATATGGTAGTAACATTCATTGGGTGTCAGGCAGGTGCGGGGGGGAGGAAGGGATGGGTATATTCACACCTATATTCACACCTAATGTGAGCAGTGCTCACTGTCTGAGGGATGGACATGCTTGTAGCTCTGACTTGGGCAGGGCAAAGACAATATATGTAACCTAAACATTTGTACCCCCATAATATTCTGAAATAAAAAAAAAAGGAGGAAAAAAAAAAAGAAACTTCGCTTGCCTTCAGAATACAGTGTCATCTCCACGTGAATCAAAGCTGCAAGAGCACTTAGGCTCTTTTTAGGGTCACATGTTCTAAACATTTTTGCTTATAATTTATTTTATATAAAAATTGGAAAATACAAACACTGTGATGTTCACGTCATTGCC
>NW_012148075.1:3163906-3174683 GCF_000956105.1 Propithecus coquereli
AAACTTCGCTTGCCTTCAGAATACAGTGTCATCTCCACGTGAATCAAAGCTGCAAGAACAATTAGGCTCTTTTTAGGGTCACATGTTCTAAACATTTTTGCTTATAATTTATTTTATATAAAAATTGGAAAATACAAACACTGTGATGTTCACGTCATTGCCCTGCTTTCTCTGTCAATTTCTAGTCTGCTGCCTTTCTAAGCATTTGTTTTCTTTGTTTCAATTGCTTTCATCTTTTTCCTTTTCCATTAATTCTCTGGCCCCTGTTCTTTGTTTTTCTTTGAGGAATGCAGATTTCTGCTCCTCCTTGCACCTTTCTTTCTGTCTTTGGCTTTTAAGAGCAGGCAGTCATGACCTGGACACAAGGTCCAGTTCTTGGAGCTGCCCCTCCCAGGCAGCTTGCATTTCAGGTAAAATGAGCCCTCCTTAAATGTAACACACATGCAGAAAAGTGTACAAATCATATATTTTTAGCCTGAGGAGTTTTCAGAGAGAAAGAATGGAATGACCAGCACCCAGATCAAGAACCAGAGCATGACCAGCACCCCAAAATGTCCTAGTGCCCCCTTTCAGTAATTCCCACCCTCAGGGGTTACCGCTATCCTGACTTCTGATACCATAGATTAATTTTAACTGTTTTAAATCTTTATATAAATGGACTTACTCACTATATACTATTTTGTCACTGGCTACTTTTTCTCAATATTATGCTCCCGAAATTCATTCATGCTGGCACACATACTTGCAGTTTGTTCATTTTCGTTGTTCTCTCTGTATAGTGAACATACCACATTGTATTTGTTCTACTACTGATGGACACTTTTGGGTTTTTCCAATTTGAGACATTCTTTTACATGCTTTGGGGTAAATACACATGGTCTTTCTGTTAGATTTATAGATAGGATTAGAATTGCCGTTTCATAGATCAGCATATATTCAGCCTTAGTAGCTACCACTAATCATTTCTAAAGATGCCTTATCAATTTACTCCCACCCGAATAGCTCAAGAGTTATAGTTGCTCCGCAGTCCTGCCCACTCTTGGTATTTTTAATTTTCGTCATTCTTGTGATTGTGTGTTGATAGAGGATTGTGAATTTAATTTGCATTTCTTCAGTAGCCAATAAAAGTTGGGCACCTTTTTAATATGTTACTGGCCACTTGACTACACTTTTTAGTGAAGTACCTGTTAAGTATTTTCTCCATTTTTAATATTAGATTATCTGCCTACTTTATTCCTTGCAGGAGTTCTTTAAAATTGTGGATGTAAGTTCTTTGATGAATGCTGTAGAACAAATGTCTTCTCCCAGGCAAAAGTTTATCTTTCCATTCTCTTCATTAAACTCCTCACTTTATGATTGTTAAACTCATACTTTAAACTACAGCTCAAATGTCACCTATTTCGTGACTTTTCCCCATCTCCCTCCTTTCAGACTCTCCTGCCCTCCCATAGCTTCTGCCTAACATAGCAATTATTGCCTTAGTTACTATGATCACTTTTCTTACCTTTCTCCTCCTAGCCCTGGAGCACCTTAGGCACAGGCATCCTCTAAATGGAAACAGTGCTTGCCAATTTTGTGGAGGTTCTGGGTGTTTTGTTTCCTACTTTGTAATTATCTATGTCCCAACTTTCTACTGTGTGTATGTATTACTTTTGAAATGACAAAAAAATACATCTTACCTCAGAGGAAAGAAATGTGTATAATATTGTACCCTGGTCCCTGCCTCATATCGTGTGTACTGTACACCTATGTTTTCCAGAGGAACTTTCAATTCAGAATGTTGCAAAAGGAACTTCTCATTTTGTCTTTCTATCCCAATCCAGTGTCCTTCCTGACCTCTGACAGACATGGGGTAGCAATCTGACTGCTCAGAAGTTAAGGGTAGCAGAAAGTCACTCTAACTTCTGAATTTTCTTTTACTCCCTTCTCCTACATCTGAGCCATGCTTTTTAGCTCTACTGGCTTTGCCTCTTTCTGTTTTCTTAGAAAATTGTAACAGCTTTAAATTATAACAACTCCTAATGATCCATTGTACAGAATGAAGTTAAACAGGCAAGGAAGACTCTATTCAAGACTATTGCAATAGGGGAGAGAGATTGAGCTCAACTCTGCAGAAACAAAAGGCAGGATCCTTGTTAAGCACTGGGGTGAGCCAGTGGAAAAGTGCTGGAGGACATTGGGCAGGAGGTTGGTCAGTGTGATTGGGCCATCTGTGTTTGCTAATTGGTGCTTGTCAAAGTTAGGCTCTTACCCTCTCACAGGGACTGGGAAATAGGCGCCAGGATCTTTCTTATGATTACATTTCAAAGAGATGGCTCCCAGGTCCCAAGAAAGATATTTCTGGGTTGTAAAACTGGCAAGTGAACTGTTGGGAGAAGATTTACATCTCAAAGGGGCAGAGAGAAAATCTATGAGTTTTCTAAAGTAAGTGCCCTAAGAAAAGGGAGGTCGGGGCCTATGGTCAGGAAGACACCTATCTAAACTTTAGTCGAGCTGAGGGGAATGTTAAGTACAAATTGGTCATTCTCATCCCAATTTAAATGCTAGGATTTAAACTTGGTTTTACCATTCTATCCCTTTGTTCCAAAATTTTTCATGTCTCCATACTAACCACCACATGACCTCTCAACTCGGGAATGTATTGAAGAGTCCTCATGCTCTTACCCCAGACTCCCCTGAGTCTTTCTCCTGCCATACTGAGGGGTGGGGTCACCATGGGGGTTCTGAGAAAGATCATAGCTCAATGTGCTGATGAGATGTCTCTCTCTGCATGACTGGGCCAGCCCCTGGGAGCCCAGAGGAGGATCATAAGTGGGTACCATTTTCTGGGACCAGGGCCAGAGTAAGGAGTCCCCCTATCTCTTGGCAAACTCTGCCTGGGGCTATGAGCTGTGGCAGCACAGTCATTGTTTCTGGTCTTCTCTCGTATCTCTAGCGGGGAATATGAAAGCAAAGAGGTGAGGCAGAGACATGAGGGCCAAGTCATCAGAAAGAGCCATACATGCCACCCCAAATCTTTCTGCCCTGCTTTCTGGAAGGTGAGGGTAAGTATACAACTAGTTGCAATTATTGATCTTTTAATATGAGATTATGGCTAACCACTTTACATAATCTAAGCATTTTGTAGATGTTCCATTCAATACCCTCAGTGTCTTAAGTACAGTATGTTAGATAAATCCATCCCTATTTTAAAAGTGTAGAAACTAGAGGCTAAGGAAGGTTAACTTCAAAGTATCACAGGATTTAAGTGTCAGACCTTGGGGTAATAGGAATCATACGCTTGGTGAGAGTGGAGCAGGAGAAATGAGACCAGGTAAATCCTGAAGTTACTAGACTGCCAGCCAGATGTATTTCTGGGCAGATAGGCATTTCCTCTCAGGTAGGAGCTCAGAGAGTGACCCACCTAAACTTCTGAGTAGCAGCCCAGCTGCCCTTGAAGCATTGTCTGATAGCTGCATCATTGAGGCTGTTTGACAAAATCCTGAAACTTTTCTTTAAATGGAAACCACCTGTGCCCTGCCGAGGTTAAGGTTGTGGGCCAATGGGACAATCAAGTCCTGCTGCCATCCTCTGAAAGTCAGGGATACGGACATGGCTCCCCTTAGGGGCTCCCAGATGACAAGGAAAATCAAAGATTCCCTACCTTCCTGCTCCACTGAACACACAGAACTCAATTGAAAGGCCGTAACACATTTAAGTGTCTAAAATTAAATCTGGAGTTGAAGCAGCAGCATGTTATTACTTTTAATCAGTGCAGTGCATGAAAGCCCCTTTGGAGAAATCATTATTTTACCTCTACATGTGGAAGGCAGAATTGCCTCCTTTCTTCCTCTGGTCTCTGGAAAATGACAGGGGACCCTTAGCCCTGCCTGTCCATCAGACTTGGGAGCTGCCTTCTCCTTTTGCCATGGCCAGAGTTGGGGTCAGATTTAATTCCTAGGGATGCTTCTTCAGGGTTCCACCTTGCTTGGCTCTCGGCCGTACTTTTCTTAATAAAGGGATGAGAAGCTGAGGGATTAGTCACTATAGTTACCATGTATTAAGCACTTTCTTTATCAGTTAAGGTTTTTAGTAGCACACAATCAAAACTGGTTTGAGCAGAAGGGCAATTTATTAAGGGATATTAGATTGTGCACAGAATCTCCAGCAAAGCTAATGAACAGCGTTGGGAAGCTGTACAGCCAGAAACAATTCCCAAAATCGCACTGTAGAATTAGAGGTAATGGGGATACCACAGCTGCCACCCCTGGGCACACCACCATAGCTTAAACTGCTAATTCTGAGCATTAGATGCCATGCCTAATTTTCTATGCAACAGTAATTCTAGGGAAATATTATTATCTTTATTTTACAGATGAGGTAACTCAAGTTCAGAATGATTAGATAGCTTGTCCCCAATGTTACCTAGAGACACTGAACTGTGAGTTTCATGAGGTTGGAGACTATATCGGTTTTGCTTACCTAATCTGAGTACCTAGTATAGTGTCTGGTCCATACTGGTGTTAAATATATTGATGGAATGAAGAAATGGAGAAAATGGTGCATATGTGTAATGGTATTGTGTTCATTTAACCTGAACACTGTCTATTAATATTACTCTCCTCCCCCAATGCACTTTCCTTTGGTACCATATCTGTGTCTCTGGCCAAAGGGTTGGGCAAGTGGTTCAGGCCCAGACAGTCATAATATTATATCCTCTTGGCTATGATAATTGTTCCCAAAGTTGGAAGAAAGTGTGTTTGGCCAGGTGTCCCACTATATGGTTAAAATCTGACTGCAACATAAAAGAATAAACCCAATGTGCACAGAGAAGCAAAGTTAGAATTTATGACACAATTTTCCCACATGTTATTAATATTGACACTTTTATAAGCAAGTGCTATTGCTTAAGCCACAAAAGGCAGGTTGAAAGTGGTAACTTGTCTCAAGAAGGGAGTTTTATTTTAAATGTCATCTCCAACACCCCATTATATATATGTACTTCAAGAAATATTCCGGAACTGATAAAATGTTAAGTCTAGTCAATGCTTCCTTCCTTTGTCCTTGGCAATTCCCCATACATCAGACCTTACTCATATTTGAATGGAGCCTTTTTACCTGTGGTTTCTTCATCCTAAGCCTGGCTCAATGAGTATCTCTGGGATAGTGTTGTTGGTATAATTGCTGGCCCCAGGGCATAAGGATGACAGTGGATGGAGAAAAGTAGCTTTCAAGGCGGACAAGGCAGGGTCTCATGGCCATGGCAGGTTTTAGCCTGGGAATTTGTGAGAGCACTTCCACTGGAAGCAGTTTTTTGTATAGGGCTCTTTTATGCTGGCCAGGAATAGAGCATGCAGCCAAGCTAGCTTCTCGAATGGAACTACTGTGAAGTAGTCAGTGAAGAACTCAGGCCTCTTACAGGAGCATAACAATAGCATGGGCCTCTGTGGATAATGGAATATAACTTGAGAATTAGATATTTGCTCTGTTCAAGGTAGCTGTTGCATCTGGCCATCTTGGCACGTCCTGACAGTACCAGGGCTCCTTCATTTTCAGGAGTCAGTTGCCATCCCATTGCTTCTACTCCAACTCTAACACTGTCAGCATGACCTTCTCCTTCATCACTTTCATGGCCCACTGGCTGACCCACAGACTGGCTTCTTGGGCACTGATATCATTCCTATTCTAATCCTGTTTTTGTAAGAGAACCAATGTCACATAGCATGAACATGGTGACTTATTTTCAAGTACCCCCTATGGTTATTTTTTCTGTATGGGGCTATGGGTGGAGCTGAGAGGGAGAGAAGAGCATTCTAAAGCTTCAGTGGTACCTTAAAAATGATTCGTTGATGACTCTAGTCTAAAAAAGTAGTTTGGGTTACTTTATAGAGGACGTTGAGATGCATGAATGCAACAGGTACTTGTTATGCACCAAACCACTTCTGCTCAAACCCTCTGATTCTTGTATATTTCTGGCATTTATATCAAGCTTACATTCTGTGCCTTTCTGCTTTGTTGCTTCAGGAATTTCTCTGAAGCTAATAAAACCATTTAGCTTTGCTCAATTACAACCAGAATGGGGGAGGAATTAACAACCCACCTCCCTAGAGCGACGCTTAGCCACCTGGAGAAAAGACTCAGTGGAAGAGTGTCTTGGTCCCCCTGTCCTTGGAGATGTGTTCTTCATGGTTCCTTAAATCATCTCCAGCAGCATTGAGCCCCAATATCCCACTGAGGTAACCAGTGATAAATGTACCCTATATGGGTTTTCTGCTTTCTCACTCCCTTACTTTTGCCTCTTGGCTGTTCCTTAAGAACTGTGCCCAAGTTCTTGTCTTAAGTTTTTGTGTTCTGATACCAATTCTCTGACACCATCTGGTCATTCTACAATTCAGTTCAATTCTGACACTAAATACCTGGTGTCAGCACAGAGCCCACAAATTATGAGCAAAGTGCTCCATAAGACTGCCTTCACTTCAGATGTCAGCTGCAAGTCTCAGGGATCACCTGCACCTCTGACCTACTGGCTATGAATTCAGAGGTTTCCATGACCCCCCACCCCATCACGTTTGACAATTTGCTAGAACAACTTTCAAAGAATTCACTAAAAGTGCTATACTTATGATTATAGTGTTATTATGAAGGATTCAACTAAAGGACAGCCAAATGAAAAAGATGCACGGGACAAGGTCCAGGAGGGGGAGACACCAAGCTGCCATGTCTTCTCCTTGTGGAGGCTGGGTACATCACCTTCCCTGCACACTAATGTGTTCACCACCCAAGAAGCTCCACTGAGACTCAGTATCCAGAGTTTTTATTGGGGTTTTATTACATAGGCATGACAGATTAACTTATTGGCTAGATGATTGAACTCAATCTCCAGCTCCTTCTTTCCCCAGAGATTGAGCTGGCCCAAAGTTTCAACTCTCTAATCATGTGGTTAGTCTTTTTGGTGACCAGCCCCCATCCTGAAGCTATATATGAGCCCCTGCTATATGTCACCTCATTGGTATAACAAAGACACTCCTATAACTCAGGAAGTTCCAAGGGTTTTTGAAGTCCCATGACAGGAACTGAGACAAAGACCAGATAAAGTTTCTATACCACAGTTTTACTTTGGGGGAAATTCAAACTAAAACACAGAGTGTTTACACCCACACCCAACATCTATAAAAGAACCACTTTGTTGGCAGGTTTCAAGCTTTCCCCATGGAGTGAGAGAGAGAAAGTCACAGAAGTTGATGGGACCATATCATGGAAAGCCATGTGTATAGTGAAAACAAGTGACAATCACTTCGATTTTCTAAGTACAGAATAATTGAATCAATATATTGGCCTTTGATGTCCATCAGAATCACCTGCAGAACTGGGAATCCCGAATAAGACTTCCAGAGTGCCATGTGGGCAAGACAGTCAGGACTGACATCCAGGGCCAGGAGGCTTTGTGAGCTCTGTCAATGTTAACCAGCAAAGGAACCAACCTAATCTCTATTAGTAGGGAAACTCCACTTCTGCCTCGTGGGACTCACAGGCCCTACCTACACCGGTACATTTCAGAGCCTCTGGAACACCCTGGCTCCACACATCTGTCCACCCCATGGGGTGTCTGAGCCTTGCTTATGTCTGTATTTGATGGATAGAGCTGCTTCTCCCACTGTCCATCCCTATCCACCTCTGAACTCAGCTCCCTACCCAACCCTCTCATCTTCCAAACCTTGATAAATCAGTTTCCAGTTCCCAGGCCCAACTATACTCCCATATTTGGCTGAAGACTTTCCTGAGCATCTCTCCCACCTTCCCAGAGTGCCCCATCTCTGTACTGTTATTGTCCTCTCGGAAGTGCTGGCCTTTCTTTCCTTCTGCATCTTAAGGAAAGACCTGCCGCTGCTCCACCCCATCCCTGCTTGCCTTAATAACTTTGCTTTTTACAATGAGGCTTAATTGTAAGTTTTATTGACAGACTTATGTTGTGCCACAGGAACCCATCTTGAATCAATTAAAATCAATTCATCACACTGTGATTAACTTTAATTGTGAGATGTTTCCTACACCCAACAAATAACCATTCACATATGTTTCAATTAATATTTTTACCCCCCTTTGTTGACAAATGATCTATTGTACTTAAAATTAATTAAATGTTAGCATGGTCCCAATTAACATTACATTAACAATAAAAGATGCCTTGATTGTTAATATTGAGCAAAATCTGTGACAATTTACCACTTACAATGTACAGCATGTGTTATTTAAACATGAGGGGGCCTAACCTCTCTGCAGATATAGTGGATGACTGAATTGAAATGTGAAGCCACATTTACAGCTACGGAAAATCTTGGGACTTTTGGCTTTGATTTGAGATAAGCAGAGAAAATAAACCTTGTCTACCTAAAAATAGTTGCCTATTTTTTCTGTCTCTGCTTTGGTAAACTAAGATTTAATGTCTAGTTTATCATGACTTTCTATATAGTCATTTTAAATGTTATTCAATATTTTATATTATCTTTGTCTCCTTCATACTCATTCTCATACTCATTCTCATTCCCCTCTATCTTTTTTTTTTTTGAGACAGAGTCTTGCTCTGTTGCCCGGGCTAAAGTGCCGTGGCATCAGCCTCGCTCACGGCAACCTCAAATTCCTAGGCTCAAGCAATCCTTCTGCTTCAGCCTCCCAAGTAGCTGGGACTACAGGCATGTGCCACCATGCCTGGCTAATTTTTTATACATATATTTTTAGTTGTCCAGATCATTTCTTTCCATTTTTTTTTAGTAGAGACGGGGTCTTGCTCTTGCTCAGGCTGGTCTCGAACTCCTGACCTTGAGTGATCCACCCGCCTCGGCCTCCCAGAGTGCTAGGATTACAGGCGTGAGCCACTGCGCCCGTCCTCATTCCCCTCTATCTTGAGTGTTTCCCACCTAAATGCTATTGTGCTATAAATTCCAAACTGCATCTTTCATTTTTTATTAACCTTTTGTTTTTGAGACCCATGAATTAGGATATGTGGCTCTATTTAATATGCAAATGTGATTTATCCATGCCCTTATTAATAAAAGCCAGATTGTTCCTAACTCTGCTTTTAGAAGCAATGCAAGGATGAATATCTTTGTGCATCTGAATTTGAGTACTTGTCTATGGTATCTTCCTAGAAGGGCAATCTTTGGGTCATAGAACAAGCACAAATTACATCCCAGAATTGGTCATATTTTACATAGGAAGAAATCGAGGTCTCGAGATGTTAAGCAATTTCTTAAATGTCAAGTTTGTGGCTAGGCTTGATCTCAGGTCTTCTGAATCTTAGTGAAGCACTTATTTCACAATATGCTACCACCTCAATTTCTTTGAGTTTGCTGGAATTTTCTACGTATAATATCTCTAGTATGATAGTTTCATTGTGTTTAGCTTGGGATCATTCTTGTTTTGGTCACCTTAAGTAAAGAGTAGACGTTCAATATATAAGTTGCAGCCGACTTGGAGACGTATGCAGTTATTATTAGGCAGTGGCATTGAGAACATAAGCCAAAACTCTTCTCTTCAAAAACATCTGCTTTTGGATTAGGCAAAGGCCTATCAAATCAGCCAAATATTTTGGAATAGGTGATAGAGACGTAACAATGATCAACCTGGAATATCAGAGTTCCTCTCACAAAAAACAGCAAAGCACTGCTTCAATGATCAAAAACCGTAATTCCCACATTTATTTTTACAAGTAATCTTGCCTGAAGGATGCATAAATGTATGTCTTTGAGAGATATACAGTGATATAAATCTTCTAAGCTTTTAAGTAATCTTTGGAACTTTATATTTCTTTTGGTTGTCTGGAAAATGTTTGGCTGCTAAAATGCCATCCCTAGATGAATTATCCTCCCTCTATATCTCCCTTGCCTCAGTTCATGGTAATTCCTTAAAGGTTAATTGAGCAGCTACTGAGTCCAATCACTTGATTACAGGAACAATCCATATTCCCTGCCATTAAAATATAAGATAGATGGAAATAAGTGACAGGTTTGAGTGCTGAGCCAAGTGCTTTAAGTGACCAGAGAGAGCCACTGAGTCAGTGACAGTGAGTGGTGAGCAGGGAGGTGGGTGAGCAGGGAGGTGATATGCGAGCTAGATTTTAACAGATGTGTAGAAGTTGGTACACATCTGGGGAGGAAGGAGGGTATCACAAGGATAGAAAACAACAGATCCCTCCTTTCTCCTGCTACACTCAGATTCCGTCCCCTTTTCCTCCCACCCTACATTAGCCATGTTCAGAAATAATTCAGCATCCCCGAGGGAAGAGGAACAAATGTTCTACATTGCACCATGTTAAGCATACCCCTCCAGTACTTGTGCCTGTGAAATGCATTTCACGCCTCATCTGTTCCCTAAATGAGATATGAAAGCAGTTTACACCTCGTTTACATTTGTGCTGTTTTACCGAACTGCATAGATCCAGCTCCATCAAAAGTAATGAAATGAGGTCAGTCACCCCTTTCTCTCCCTGGATTTAATCCACGCAGCTCTTCAAATCCTCCTCAGCCCATAGTGGCTTCCAGGAAACCAGGAATCTACTCGGTGCTGGGGGAGAAGGTGTGAGGGGTGGAGGATAGGAGGAGCAACTAGTATTCCGTTCCTTTTAGGTGGAGGAAAAGGCTTTTCTTTCAAGCCAACAGAACATTATCGAGGTACAATTTACTTAAATAAAATGCAGAAATCATAAATGCACAGCTAGAAGAAGTTTAACCTTTGCCTATACTAGTGTAACCAACACCTAGATCAAGATATAGAACATTTCTCTTCCCCCTTACAATACTCT
>NW_012148075.1:3186478-3188363 GCF_000956105.1 Propithecus coquereli
TTCCCTACCAGCTGATCCCCCTGTGATTTAATTGTTGGTGACTTCGGAGATAGCAGGTAGAGCTGTAGAAGGAAGGGATGCCTGCTGAGGGGCTCAGATGGAGGATCACTTTGCCATCCCATGTGAGTGAAGAATTTTCCACTGTGTTACTTTGGAACCCACCAAAGCATCTATGTAGTAGAATGGACTGGACATATGATTTTAAGCACATTGGAGCAGAGTAATGGACATCTCCCAAATTCTGTTCCAGGTAACCATGTAAATTGACAGTACTAATTTTTCCAATCTTTCGCACTTCCATGGATGTGATCTATTAACAAAGAAATTCCTATGTTATGGCTATGAATTAGCAAACGGTATCTTCCTAAAGCTTCAAAGACTTTGGGGAAGAAAGAGTAGAGATGAGAATGAAGAAGGAAGAACTTATTAGTTTTCATTCTCCTCATAGAGAAGAGTAACCTACCTAGGAAGTTAAGAAGACCCCCGTGACGGGCCAGGTGTGGTGGCTCATGCCTGTAATCCTAGCATTCTGGGAGGCTGAGATGGGAGGATCATTTGAGCTCCAGAGTTCGAGATCAGCCTGAGCAAGAGAGAGACCCCATCTCTACTAAAAATAGAAAAAATTAGCCAGGCGTGGTGCCTCATGCCTGTAGTCCTAGCTACTTGGGAGGCTGAGTCAGGAGGATCACTTGAGCTTCAGGAGTTTGAGTTTGAGGTTGCTGTCAGCTAGGCTGACGCCAAGGCACTCTAGCCTGGGTTACAGAGAGAGACTGTCTCAGAAAAAAAAAGAAAGAAAGAAAGAAAAAAAGATCCCTGACAAATGAAACAAAACAAAGCAAAAAACTCAGTGAATTTCACTTGACTGACTCAACAGGGCCTGGAAATGAGGGCTGGTTATTGGTAATCAATGTGTGGGGAACAAATCATGATCACATTACAGTTTCCAACAAACTGCAGTGTGCAAAGATTTATACAGAATGGGAATAATCCCAAATGGGCACCTGAAACAACGTGGGATGTGGATGACAAACTGATGGTCATGGGGACACTAGGCTGGTTTGGGAGGTGGGGTTCCTGCCTCAGTGGGCTTCCTTCTGATGGGTGAGGTGGAATGTTTGGGGAGGGGAAAGAAGGTTCAAGAGTTAGAGAGAATGTTTAGCCCCTAAGGAAATTTCTCTTCAAGCCTGGCTTCTTGTGCATGTATTCCCCAAAATAATCCCATACCATCCCTCAAAAAACTACTATTTCTCAGTAAATTTGAACCTTCCCTTTTCTCACAATCTTTTCCTAAAGATTTGAATGCTATCATATTTGAGCCATACAACATTTACCAGCATCCAGATCCTTAAACTAAATAGACATAAATATCCTACTATCACCAAAGAATGAATAAACATAAACAAATCTTCACCAATATTTGTACATAATAGAATCTGTAAATGTTTCTATATATCTCTATTAATATCTATCTATAGATCTATAGAAACAGTAATAAAAATTAAAGATGCCAATATCAACAAATAGTCCATTTTAAGCAAACATTACTATTAGTAGGATAAACAATAATAGTAAATGACATCAGAGAGGACATTGAGTCCATAAAACAAAGTAAAGAGGGGAGGAGCCAAGATGGCGGATGAGACAAGCTGCCAGTCAGAAGGTCTCTGCAAAAAAGATGAATTTTAGAAGAAAGAGAAAAAAAAATAAGCGAGCAGAGAAACATAGATCAGGTGAGGGTCAGAAGAAAGGATGCCTGAAACTACAGGGGACTCCACGGGAAGACGTTGCAGAGGAGAACTGGAAGGAGAAAGGTCCCGAGAGGCTTGGAGACCAGCGACAAGGGTAGGTGGAGTGGTTAACGTCCCCCTCCCTTGCATCTCGGACT
>NW_012148075.1:3188413-3190404 GCF_000956105.1 Propithecus coquereli
ACTAAAGATTTTTTATGGGATTCTGTAAACAATGAGAATCCAGAACAGGTTGTTCAGGAAGGAAGTGATCCAAAGCACACAGGAGGAAGATCAACCTGTATTGTACACAGAATTGAAAAAGTGAGGGACTGAAAGAAAAGGAGTGCATTAACATGCCGTTGCTGGGACCCAACCCCAAATGCTGAAGGCCTGAAGTAAAACATCTGTGGGTAGGGAAAGAGGAGAAAGAAACGAAAGCTTGAATCATCCCTCCTCAGTGATCACAGGTGATGTATATAAGAGAGATGAAAATCAGAGATGGCTCGAAGTTTGTAGCACAGGTGATTTGGAAATTAAGAACCAGTCTTGCCTAATGAAGTCTCACTTGCTTACCAGGACAATCATGGACAAAAACCTTCAATCCTGGAGTAACGCGGAGAAATGTCGGGGGTGGTGATGAGAACACTTGGCTAGGAATTAGCACACCCATGTCCTACACCTAACCCTTCCACTAACGGGTTGCCTAGTTGGGAATAAAGCTGTTCACCTCTTTAGGCCTTAATCCCTTCACTGTTAATATGTATGACTTGCTGATTTTTTCAGGTGGGAACAGTCTGTTTTGAAGGTCTATACATTTATGCTTCCTACTGGAAATTCAAATCATCAATTTGTTCTTCTGGCTGTTTGAATGTTCAAAATAGAGGAAAGACACCTGGATGAAATGTTTTCACAGACTTTGCAATTCCCTTAAGAGGATCCAAGGGCCCTTAAACTTTTCTTAAGTTCCTTTGAGGTTTTTCATTCCAGGGGCTGTCATCACATGTCCTCCATCTTGTACACAATTTTAGCAGGTGTGTGTAGGTGGAGCTCAAAGTTAAAAATAACTCCAGTAAACTCACACATCTTTTTTTTGCAAATTGCTATTCAGTTGAAGCTCTTAAATTGGCAGCATTTTGCTTACTGGTTAAACAAAAGTAGAAGCAAAGACGGGGCCACTAATAACCACACTGTGCCTCCCCCTCACCCCTAAACCAATCTCCCCATACCACATTGCAGCAACGTGATAATAACTATCTACATACCTAAACCATCAAGAATATAATGATTATAATGTTATCTTTACTGACAATGATTCTAAAGTTGGATCATATCCTGACAAAGAGGCTGTAACACTAATGAGTTTCTTAGAACATAAATTGCAACAAAGAGGTTATGTAGCTTCAATACCTTAAATAAAAGAGCAGCTTGGCTCCAGAGCTAGGGCAAAACTGGGAGAGGAATACCCAGTACTATCACTTTGGGAAAGTCAGCTCAATTATTTGGTGTTCCCTACCAGCTGATCCCCCTGTGATTTAATTGTTGGTGACTTCGGAGATAGCAGGTAGAGCTGTAGAAGGAAGGGATGCCTGCTGAGGGGCTCAGATGGAGGATCACTTTGCCATCCCATGTGAGTGAAGAATTTTCCATTGTGTTACTTTGGAACCCACCAAAGCATCTATGTAGTAGAATGGACTGGACATATGATTTTAAGCACATTGGAGCAGAGTAATGGACATCTCCCAAATTCTGTTCCAGGTAACCATGTAAATTGACAGTACTAATTTTTCCAATCTTTCGCACTTCCATGGATGTGATCTATTAACAAAGAAATTCCTATGTTATGGCTATGAATTAGCAAACGGTATCTTCCTAAAGCTTCAAAGACTTTGGGGAAGAAAGAGTAGAGATGAGAATGAAGAAGGAAGAACTTATTAGTTTTCATTCTCCTCATAGAGAAGAGTAACCTACCTAGGAAGTTAAGAAGACCCCCGTGACGGGCCAGGTGTGGTGGCTCATGCCTGTAATCCTAGCATTCTGGGAGGCTGAGATGGGAGGATCATTTGAGCTCCAGAGTTCGAGATCAGCCTGAGCAAGAGAGAGACCCCATCTCTACTAAAAATAGAAAAAATTAGCCAGGCGTGGTGCCTCATGCCTGTAGTCCTAGCTACTTGGGAGGCTGAGTCAGGAGGATC
>NW_012148075.1:3190454-3192839 GCF_000956105.1 Propithecus coquereli
CTCTTTTGAAGCTTTTTGACGCTTTAGTTGTCTTTTTGAGGTCTTTTTGAAAAAACAAAAACAAAGGGTTTTCTGTAATTTTTTTACACTCTGAAGAGTTACTTGCATGAGGCCTTCTTCTGCTTTCTAGTGGATGATATTAATATTTATTTTGTGTTGTTCTCCTTCCTTCTTCTTCTTCTTCCTCTTTCTCTTCTTCTTCTTCTTCTTCTCCTCCTCCTTTTTCTCTCTCCCCCTCCTCTTCCTTTTCCTTCTTCTTTTTTTTAAATGTGTAGGACTGAAGTTGAATCCTTTTCATTCAAAGCTTATCTTTACATGGGGTCAACTAGTTGTTATATGGGAACAACTTGGGGTGAGGGTTGAGCCAAAGCTATCCATAACTTAGATTCTGGATTGTAGCCTTAAACACTCTGTCATTTAATCTGTAATCTGCCTTACCCTGGGTTTAATTCTTCCCTTAGTTGTTGAAGGTCAATGGTCAGTGTGGCCCAGAAAAAAATCTCTTTAGTTCACTAGCTGTCTGAGTTATCATCTGGCATTTGTTTTCTTCCCACCTGCCTTCTTTTTGTTTTACCTCTGGAAGTCTCATTTGGTTAGGAGTCTCAGGGGAGTTGCCAGACTCAGGAATAAGAATCTACGTGCCGTTCCTGCAACATCTGGAATTATAATTTAGGTAGGACCTGGGCTGGAGCACTGTCCAAATCTAAAGGCAGAGGTTTGTTTCCTGAGCTAGTGTGCAGTTGCAAGTGATGGGTGTTCTCTCAGAGAGGCCTCAGTCAGTGTCTCAGTACTGGGATCATATCTGAGTTCTGCATGTCGTAGGAGCTGCTGCTGATGGTCAAGAACTCTTGGGAAGTTCCTTCTATTCGTATTCAAACCAGCTCTTCGAGTTAACATTTTCCTACCAATCCAGGGACCTGCTCTGTTATTTTTTTCTCAATAGTAGCCAATTCCCACTGCAACTTTGGGTTGTTCTCTTTCAAAGCTTAGTTGTGACAGAAACTCTGTCTCTCCAGCTGTCTTTGAAACAAATGCCAAAACCTTTATCATTTGTTCTTCTGGGAAGGAGATATTTCAGAGTGAACAAAATGGGGAAGTAATAAAGTCTAATGAACTTTGGAGTCCTGATCCCAGGGATATATAGCCTTTGACTCCTTTCTGAAGGAAGGTTAATGTAAGGTTTTTGGCCTTACTGTAGAATAGTGTAGTGGCTCAGAAACTGGATTCTAGTTTCAAACTCTGCTTCTACCACTTTCCAATTGTATGACTTAGGTGAGTTACTTAGCTTTGTTGTTTTTCAGTTTTATCCTTGTTAAATACATATGATAATAGCACCGAACTCCTGGGATTATTGTAAGGATTAAATGAGCTATTACTGTAAAGGGGGTTGGGCTGTGCCTGGTATACAGTGTGTATTCGATGATCATTTGCTGTTATGAAGTCCCCTGGTTTTCCACCTAAGATGGAAACCAGTATTCTCATCCTCACATCTCCCATTATTTTTAGGAAGGTTGTCATAGAGAAGGGTCCTCTTCAAGGAAGGGTCCTGGTAGAGGAATAGTCTTCCTAAGGGTCATTCACTGACAGCAACTCTCCTTCCACAAGGACATTTCTCCCATAGGGATTCTAAAATCAGGAAGATTCTTCCTTTGCAAGGGCCTTTATCCATGAGGACCTTTCCCCTTTAAGGACCCTTTCTCTGGCTTTTTGGAGAGCACCAGTGGCAGCAGGTAGGTATGGACCAGATCCTTGTTGGTTATTTTCCTCTGGCTGAGTATGCAGTGATAGAAAAATGAGGTATACAGGTCACATGCCCATTAGGTCAGAATGCCCTGACAGCAGACTTGCTTGTGGGATGTCACAGCAGTGAGGGCCCAGATGACGGGGCTGAGCAGGGTAGGTACTCTTCTCCAGGAAGGTGCATGACATATGAGTGTTGTTCTATGGTTCCTATTTGCAAGGAACTAATAATCTAGAGGGAATTAAAGAGTAAATTATAGGATATAAACAACTAGAATGAACAAGTACTGAATTTAACTATTGTTTTCTTCATTTTTGTTCATTTACACTTAATCACATTGTTTCAAATTGTCACAATTTAAAAGGAAAAGCATAGTATTTCAGATAGAGGTATAGCAGGTATCAAGACCTGGGACATTGAAAGGAGGCCAACATTCATGGCTTTTGTTTTTTCCTAGAAAAGTCTGGAAGGCCTCCATTCCAAGAGTACAGAGTTGGTAAAGAGAAATGAGAGGTGAGGCTGCAGAATCCTCTTGAGTTCAGACTCTAAAAGGCTGTGCTACAATTCACAATTGCAAAGATGTGGAAACAACCCAAGTGCCCATCAATACATGAGTGGATTAATAAAATGTGGTATATGTATAC
>NW_012148075.1:3192889-3194568 GCF_000956105.1 Propithecus coquereli
ATCATAGAACACTCAAACAATAGAGAAAAGATCACAGAAAGGTAAAAATTCTTCCAAATTCCACCTCCCAGAGATAAAACAAAAAGCAAAACTTAGAAGTAATCAATAAAGTTCTGATAAAAATTATTTCATACATCTCTCCATGCATATATACAGATAAATAACTAGTTATGTAGGTTGAGGTTTAGAAGAATTGCTTAAAAATATAATATAAGCTGTAATTGAAATAGCTACACTTAATATAAATGTTTCTTTATTATAAAATATATCATTCCTAAAAGAGTTCTTTATCATAAAAACTTATGAGTTTGGAATAGTATTTGAACTACATAATTTGATCATGGAATGTATCTTTGGAAATGTTTGCTATACAAGGTGAAAAATTAGCAAACATACTAATTATTTTTGGTCTTTCTTCAATACTTCTATTTGTTATCTCAGTATTTTAATGCTGTCAAATTTCATAATATTAAAGACTTTTTTCTAACTATAATCGCATAGTTGTCAATTTTTCTTCTAATTTTAAACATATCTTCAGCTTCACCTTGGCATTTACATTCATTTTTTATTTATTCTGATTTATTGCTTTTTATGTATATTTTATCATTCTAATAACTTTTTTCGTGAAGGGCTCATAGGTGTTGGATTTCCTGAGTTCTTGCATATTTCAGAATATTTCTCAGTTTCATTTATATTTGAAGAATGACTTGGCTAGGTATACAATTATTGTCACACCTTCTTTTACTTAGAACTATATGGATATTATGGATATTGCACCATTGTCTACTCATATTACTGATATATTGCTTTGGATAAAGCTGAGATCAGTAAGAACCTCACCAGAGCTCTCCTTAAAACACACACATGCAGGTCTATGTGTGCCTTTCTCTTTCTGTTTAGATGTTCATGTGATTCTTCCCTTTTAAAATATATGTATTTTAATTGTACCTCTAGAGATTATAAAATATATCTTTGACTTATCAAAGTCTAATATTACTTGCAACTTTTATCCTCTTTGTGGACAATGTTGAAAATTTTAACTCTATTTAACTTCCTATCAACTTATACGAGTTGCGTATTTTAATTCTCTCTATATTTTAAACCATATAAAACATGTTAATAATAATAGTAGTTGTTACTATTATTATTACTTCATACAGAAAATATGCATTTAGGTCGAAACACATTTATGAATAGCTTTTTGTTGCTCTTCATTCCTTGCTTCATCTCCAGGCTTCCATATGGGATCATTTTCTTTCTGCTTGGAGAACATCCTTTGTTATTTCCCTAAGTGTCGTCTGGATCTGCTGCTGATGAATTCTTTCAATTTTTATGTTTATTGCACCTTCATTCTCCATGTATATTTTTGCTGAGTATTAAATTCTAGATAGATACTATTGTTTTTCATCACTTTAAAGGTATGTGTCTCTGTTGTCTTATTATTCCTTTGTTTCTAATGTCAGTCTTTCTTACTTTTTTCTAACTCTTTTCCTGTATTTTTCTCTCTCCATGTTTCACTTTTTATACTTTCTTCTGAACTTGCTTCCAGTTCAATTATTCTTTTTTCACCATTATCTAAACCTGTACAAAATGTTCTTGCTTTAGCTAATTGTATTTTTCAGTTCAAGAATTTTGATTTAGTTTGGTGTTATGATTCCTGATTCCCTTTCAAAATCCTC
>NW_012148075.1:3206133-3207922 GCF_000956105.1 Propithecus coquereli
AGTGCTCCATTCTCTCCTTCCCCCTCTCTACCCGTGGGTACCCAGAAAGACAATTTAGCCATCACACGGAGGCATCTCCAAGGAACGGGACCTTTCCTTTTGGGGCCCTACAGAAGACTGAGGGGCACTCAGACTGCGAATTCCCTACCCGCCAGCCCTCCCAGGTGCTACTTGCCTGGGGACTCCAGGAGAGTGGGACAAATCCCTAGCTGGAGTGAAATCAATCCAGCTTGGGCACCCTGTAGGTGATTCAAGACCAGCACCCCTCCCCCTGGCAGAGTAAGGGATTGATCTCCAGGGCCCAGGGGTCAGGCCTGCAGACCAGAGGCTGTACACCCAGGTCACGATCGCACTGCCCTCGGGCATGGAGGAGAGATCTGTGAAAGAGCCTACTGGGAAGTGTGTGCCTTCAGGGACAGATCAGCGTGCCTGACCAGCAACCCTCCTCCTAAAAGAGGGCTGTGCACCCAGCTCAGGCTACGATCCTGGGTAGGGAACCTCCCAGCCCACATCACAGCCAGGGGAGATCCATCGGCCTGAGGCCCCGCTTGCTCGCAGAGGCCTGGGAGATGACACAGAGAGGGGGAGATTGGAGGGGAGTGAGATCTGCTCCAGAGTGCTGGTCTTGGACAGCCCCACCCCCCAAGCCGAGACTTTCAGCTGAGTGGAGCCATTTCAGCCCCTCCCGGAAGCTCTGCACAGAAACAAAGAGTAGACCTTTGACACTGCTAGCAGCAGTTGTGGAGCCTGAGGGGAGGCTTATCCAACCCAGCTCCACCCAGACTCACTCCTGGTCCTGCCCCGACTGAGATGGAGAATAAGGACAGCTCAGGTTACCATCCTGGGTAGGGGCCTCCCGGCCAAAGTCACAGCCAGGGGAGATCCATCGGCCTGAGGACCCACTTGCTGGCAGAGGCCTGGGAGAGGCCATGGAGTGGGGGAGAGTGGCGGGGGGCGAGACCTGCTCCAGAGTGTGGGTCCTGGACAGCCCCAGCCCCCAAGCCCAGACTTTCAGCTGAGTGGACCCATTTCAGCCCCTCCTGGCAGCTTTGCACAGAAACAAAGAGTAGACCTTTGACCCTGCTAGCAGCAGTTGTGGAGCCTGAGGGCAGGGCTTGCCCAACCCAGCCTGACCCAGACTCACTCCTCCCACTGAGGGGGAGAATAAGGACACATCTGGAAATCCCAGGGCCACACCCACCACCCAAGGCACAAGAGGGCCTCTCTAGAGGAACAAGAACTAGCTACAGGACCCAAAAACAGCACCGCAGCTCGCTCCTCCCTGAAAGTGCCACCTACTGACACGGAGGTCATCCTGCACACCCTTTTACTGCATCTACTGACTCATCATAAAGTGTGTGGTCGAATCTCACCCACAAACACCACCTACTGGCTCAGAGACTAAACAGGGTGTGTCATTATCTAAACGAAAATCTAAAGGCAAGAAGGAACAACTGATCCAGATGGGAAGGAACCAGCAAAAGAACTCTGGAAGTATGAAGACTCAAACGGAAAGCACACCCCCAAAGAGGAACAACAGCTCCCCAGCAAAAGACATCAACCAAACTCAGAACACTAAAATGACAGAAGAAGAATTTCAAACATGGATTGCAAGAAAACTGAATGATATCCAAGAAAAAATGGATAAGCAACATAAAGAAACCACAAAAAAAATCCAGGACTTGGCAGAAAAATTCACTAAAGAAATTGAAATATTAAAGAAAAATCAAACCAATCTCCTGGAAATAAAGGACTTATACAGGGAACTACAAAACACCGTGGAAAGCCC
>NW_012148075.1:3215939-3217682 GCF_000956105.1 Propithecus coquereli
TAAATAGGACTGCTAATGAAATTGAAAACATAGGGACACCACAATTTGTTTATTTATTCATTTAATAACTAATTGTTAAATGCAGTTGATATTATTTTCTTGAAGAACTAAAGAAAATCAACTATAAAACTATTAGGACTAATAAAAGCATTTCGTACAGTGGCTAGTTACAAAATGTGCATATAAAACACCATTAAGTTTCTTGTGTACTTGCAGATATAATTAGGGAAAAGATCTCTGTCATTATATCAACAAAATTATAAAACACCCAGGAATACAGTCAACAAGAAATGTGGCACAAGGAAAACTTCACTAAGGGATATAAAGTGAATGAGATTTAGTACTGTGAAGATATTCGTTTTCACCAAATTAACTTATACATTTTTTGTGACAAAAAAACTGAAGTTTAGAGATCCTAAATAACATGCCCGAGGCTGCTGTGCCAGCAAAAAGGGAAGTCAGAATCTAAAATCTAGTCTTTTGGAATGGACTTTTTTCAAGATTTCATATAGCCCCAACCTATTAAGAAACAAAATGGTATGTGTTTTAGAATGAAGGTAACATCTAATTCTAAAATTTCAAAAGGAAAGCTAGTGCATATGTCCTGGCTATGTGGGAGACTCATTAGCTCAATTCAGGCCTCCTGAAGGATTTCTTCTCCATTGCCTCCTACACATGGATAACGCCAGGGACGCCATCTGCACCATCTAGGTGTTGGCAGCATTGCTACCTTCAATGAAAAGAATTCTTATTCAAAATTTCAAGTAGTGCTCTGGCTGGATCTTCAGACTCCAGTGCCTCTGCCCTGTTGTATCCCAGGGCAACTACCACAACCTTGAGGATCATTACTGACTTCTGCCCTTGTTCTTGACCTTGCTGATATTTGTCATATAGCTTCAGGAGCCACTTACAGCTGTGATCATCATGCCTTGCCCTCTCTCCTCTGTGATTGTTCTTGATAATGTTTGATAACCATGGCCCAATTCATGTGCTTATATAACATCACTCTTTGCACTATTTCCAGAGTCTCCTTGGTCACTTTCAGTGCTTTTTGATACTCTGGCCCAAAAGATCATCTCATATATAAACAGAGATAATTTAACTTCTTTCATCCCAGTTAGGATGCCTTTTCTTTCTTTATCTTTCCTAATTGCTCTGGCTGGGACTTTCACACTTTACTGAATAGAGTGGTGAGGGTGGGCATCCGTGTCTTGTTCCTGCTCCTAGAGGAAAAGTTTCCAACTTTTAACCTTGTGTATGATGTCATTATGAGATTGTCATATATGGCCTTTATTGTATTAAGGTACATTCTTTCTCTATCTAGTTTGTTGGAACTTTTATTGTGAAAAGATGTTGAATTTTGTTAAATATTTTTTTCTGCAACTATTGATATGATCATGTGGTTTTTCTCTTTCATTCTGTTAATGTGTTGTATCACATTTATAGATTTGTATACTTTTAAACATCATTGCATACCATGGATAAATTCCACTTGATCATGATGAATGATCCTTTTAATGTGCTGTTTAATTTGATCTGCTGGTATTTTGCTGAAATTTTTTGCATCTGTGTTCATTGGGGATATTGGCCCGTAATTTTCTTTTCTTGTATTGTACTTTTCTGGTTTTGGTATCAGGGTAATGCTGGGCTTGCAAAAATGAGTTTAGAAGTATTATTCCTTTCTCTTCAAAATTTTCAAGAGTTTGAAAAGGATAGGCATTCTTTAAATGTTTGGTAGAATTC
>NW_012148075.1:3217732-3221803 GCF_000956105.1 Propithecus coquereli
ACAGGAACTCTGATTTTTATCATCTGCAGAGATCAGGAAGGTATGGATGTATTAATCAAACGGAACAATCCCATTCTTTGTCTACAGACCAGCCTTTTTATAGTATTTCTTTTTTCTGCTCTTTTTCATTAGAAAAGGCCCAGATTTGCGCTGGTTCATTTTCCTCAAGGATATAACTTCAGAAGTGAGAAATGACTAATATCCTCCTAAGAATATTCAGAGAAGTGGGGTCTACTATTCTTAATTTCTTTGTTTTTATAAGGAGTCACAGTTGGCTAATGATTAGGATGACCATAAAATTTATTTTCCAAACCAGAACCCTTCTGCAAGTGATAATAAGAGCTATTAATAATTGTGCTAGGACAATGGACAAAATGGGATTAATGGGTCCCCTACTTATAATAAAAATAAAAACATACATCTAGCCAGGTTTCACTGATTTATTATACATTTCAAACTAAAACACACTTAATATCTAACACAAACATGGTCATATGATTTTTGTTTTAATTCCCCCTTAAGAGGGAAAACATATACTTATCTATTAAAAAATGCCCCATACAATCTTCTACATGCTTTCTTTTTCCTTGATCCTTCTAAGGTAAAATAATCATAAATGGAACTTAAATAAATCTGTTATATAAAACACTGAAAAATGATGCCCCTCACAGAAAATAGATTTAGGAGCCTGTTAGCTGCTGAAGAAATATTCCCAGAGTTCAGAGAAAAATGAAGATATTAAAACTTTGTAAGAAAAGATAGGTGGGGAATAGATGCAGGGTATTAACTATACTTATAGCAAGACTTAGAGAAAGAGCAGACTGTAAAACTGAAAATAAGGGGGAAAAGGTTAGAAATATATTTCTCTAAGATTAAAAACAAAGCAAAATAAAATCCTTCAAAACCCATAAATCTAGAGATATGAAAAGATTCACAAAGGGCCAGACAAGATGAATAAATAGACACCCATTTGCAGATAGAGTCCAATACTTCGAAATTTTAGGAACAAAGAAAAAACAATCCAATAAGTGTCTATGCAGAAAAAAGGTAAAATAAAAAGTAAGCAATCATTAACAAGTATTTCTTGAGTACTGTGGTGGATTGTGTCATTGTCCCCAAATTGCTGCCCTGCCCATAAGAGAGGATTAATATATCCCTGTTTGTTGCCATTAGACTTGCAGCGCTTCCCTGTAGGAGGAATATGCTTCCCCATTGTTAGTAGGCTTAGCCACATGACCTCCTCTGGCCAATGGATCATGAGAAGAAACGTCGTGTGCTACATCTGCACAGATTTAGGAGTGAGAGTTGTGCGTAAGTGATTGTGCCATTGTTCTTTCCCTTCTGCCAGGAGGAAATTTGTCCCAGATAGGATCTGCTCTGTCAGAATGAATTCTGGGACAAAAAAGATGTACAGAGAGCTACAGCTGTGGAGCAGAGTCTCAGCCCACCTGCAACCAGCGTGTAACGTGATTGAGAAATAAACTCTTGTTCGTTAGAGCAACTGAGATATTAGGGTTACTTGTCTGAGCAATATAACCAAGCAAAAACAGACAAATAAAAGTGCATATGGTGTTCTGGTTACTCTGCTTGGTGCTTGGAAATTAGCCAGCCTGAATCCTTGCCTTCATGGAGCTTATAGTCTAGTAAGTCATCCTATGAAACTCTACATACCAAAAGATAATGGAGCAATATTCATTGGTTTTAAGACAAAGCCTAGGGCAATATATTCTCCAATTTGTATTAACTTAAATAATTCCTTAGGGACATGAATAAGACAACTGAAATATGAATTAAAACATGCTTTTAAGAATGAAGAAATTTGATTTAAATAGGACTGCTAATGAAATTGAAAACATAGGGACACCACAATTTGTTTATTTATTCATTTAATAACTAATTGTTAAATGCAGTTGATATTATTTTCTTGAAGAACTAAAGAAAATCAACTATAAAACTATTAGGACTAATAAAAGCATTTCGTACAGTGGCTAGTTACAAAATGTGCATATAAAACACCATTAAGTTTCTTGTGTACTTGCAGATATAATTAGGGAAAAGATCTCTGTCATTATATCAACAAAATTATAAAACACCCAGGAATACAGTCAACAAGAAATGTGGCACAAGGAAAACTTCACTAAGGGATATAAAGTGAATGAGATTTAGTACTGTGAAGATATTCATTTTCACCAAATTAACTTATACATTTTTTGTGACAAAAAAACTGAAGTTTAGAGATCCTAAATAACATGCCTGAGGCTGCTGTGCCAGCAAAAAGGGAAGTCAGAATCTAAAATCTAGTCTTTTGGAATGGACTTTTTTCAAGATTTCATATAGCCCCAACCTATTAAGAAACAAAATGGTATGTGTTTTAGAATGAAGGTAACATCTAATTCTAAAATTTCAAAAGGAAAGCTAGTGCATATGTCCTGGCTATGTGGGAGACTCATTAGCTCAATTCAGGCCCCCTGAAGGATTTCTTCTCCATTGCCTCCTACACATGGATAACGCCAGGGACGCCATCTGCACCATCTAGGTGTTGGCAGCATTGCTACCTTCAATGAAAAGAATTCTTATTCAAAATTTCAAGTAGTGCTCTGGCTGATCTTCAGACTCCAGTGCCTCTGCCCTGTTGTATCCCAGGGCAACTACCACAACCTTGAGGATCATTACTGACTTCTGCCCTTGTTCTTGACCTTGCTGATATTTGTCATATAGCTTCAGGAGCCACTTACAGCTGTGATCATCATGCCTTGCCCTCTCTCCTCTGTGATTGTTCTTGATAATGTTTGATAACCATGGCCCAATTCATGTGCTTATATAACATCACTCTTTGCACTATTTCCAGAGTCTCCTTGGTCACTTTCAGTGCTTTTTGATACTCTGGCCCAAAAGATCATCTCATATATAAACAGAGATAATTTAACTTCTTTCATCCCAGTTAGGATGCCTTTTCTTTCTTTATCTTTCCTAATTGCTCTGGCTGGGACTTTCACACTTTACTGAATAGAGTGGTGAGGGTGGGCATCCGTGTCTTGTTCCTGCTCCTAGAGGAAAAGTTTCCGACTTTTAACCTTGTGTATGATGTCATTATGAGATTGTCATATATGGCCTTTATTGTATTAAGGTACATTCTTTCTCTATCTAGTTTGTTGGAACTTTTATTGTGAAAAGATGTTGAATTTTGTTAAATATTTTTTTCTGCAACTATTGATATGATCATGTGGTTTTTCTCTTTCATTCTGTTAATGTGTTGTATCACATTTATAGATTTGTATACTTTTAAACATCATTGCATACCATGGATAAATTCCACTTGATCATGATGAATGATCCTTTTAATGTGCTGTTTAATTTGATCTGCTGGTATTTTGCTGAAATTTTTTGCATCTGTGTTCATTGGGGATATTGGCCCGTAATTTTCTTTTCTTGTATTGTACTTTTCTGGTTTTGGTATCAGGGTAATGCTGGGCTTGCAAAAATGAGTTTAGAAGTATTATTCCTTTCTCTTCAAAATTTTCAAGAGTTTGAAAAGGATAGGCATTCTTTAAATGTTTGGTAGAATTCGGCTGTGAAGCCATCAGGTCCTGGGTTTTTCTTTGTTGGGAAGTTTTGACTATTGCATCAATCTCTTTAGTTGTTATTATTCTCTTCAGATTTTCTATTTCTTCATGATTTAATCTTGGTAGGCTGTACGAGTCTAGAGTGTTATTCTTTTCTTCCAGGCTATACAATTTGTTGGAGTATGATTATTCATAGTAGTATGATTTGTTATGTTTTTGTGGTATTATTTGTAATGTCTCCCCTTTCATTCTGATTTTATTTGAACATTTTCTGTTTTATTCTTAGTCTAGCTGATGTTTTGTCAATTTTGTTTATATTTTCAAAAAAACAACTCTGTTCTGTTGATTTTTCTGTTATTTTTCTATTCTCTGTTTTATTTAGTTCTGCTGTGATCTTTACTATTTTATTCTTTCTGTGATTTGGGGTTTAGTTTGGTTTTCTTTTTTTTTTATTTCTGCATATGGTGGGGGTACAGATGTTTAGGTTATGATGTTGCTCTTGCCCCCC
>NW_012148075.1:3226728-3229921 GCF_000956105.1 Propithecus coquereli
TTTACTTGATATCTTTGGTTGGCGGAGCTTTCCATGTGTCCAGCCCACACTGTCATGTCCACATTTCCAAGATGAACATGTTCAAGAGACTTTTCCTCTTTCATCAATTTAAAGTGCTATTCCCTGCAAGTCTGCCAAATCTTCAAGTTAAACATAAAAGCATGAATCTTGGTCACCCTTGGACACATCTTGAATACCTAAAAATTTTGTATATTTAATTTCTGATAGAAAAGGTCCATAGCTTTTTAAGCAGATTTTAGAGATCATTGACTTATTAACAAAACAGGTTAGTGACCTCTGTGGTATTTACCAGGGCCACAGGTACCAGCCAAACCTACTTCCCCTGTCTCCTTAGTGCTCATTGTCCGAATTGAGGTCTCACCCAGAAAGTAGAGAATTGAAAGTAAGAGCACAGGTTATGTGATTTTAATCACTTCTGACATTTGCTATTTACATCAACAAGCCCTCCCGAGCGAGAACTGGCCAAACGCTTTATAAAAACACATTAGGCCAGGCCCTCATCATTTCTCATCTGGTTTATCTTGACACTTTCTAACTGGTCTCTCTGCCTTCGGTTCTATCCCTTAGTGTCCTAACTCTTCAGTCTTGCCAGAGTGAACTTTTAAAAAGGCAAAACCAAAATATATTAGAAACTTATGGAAAATAGTATGGAAGTTCCTCAAAAAACTGAAACTTACCATATGATTCGGCAATCCCATTACTGGGTATATGTCCCAAGGATACAAAATCAGTATGCCAAAGAGATCATCTTCACTTCATTGCAGCATTATTCACAATAGCTAAGAAATGGAATCATCCTAAGTGTCCATCAACAGATGAACAGATAAAGTGTGGTATATATACCTAATGTAATAATATTCAGCCTTAAAAAAGAAAGAAATTCTGTCATTTGTGACAACGGAGATGAATATAGGGGACATTATGCTAAATAAAATAAGCCAGGCACAGAAAGACAAATGTTATATGATCTCACTAATATGTGGAATCTAAAAAAGTCAAATTCATAGAAATAGAAAGTAGAATGGTGGTTACCAGAGACTGAGGAGGATGGGACGGATGGGGAAAGCGGAGAGGTTGGTCGAAGGGTACAGGTTTTAGTTAGACAAAAGGAATAAGTTCTGGTGATCTATTGCACAGCATGATGACTGTAGCTAATAACAACATATTGTATATTTCTAAATTGCTAAAGGAGTGGATATTAAATATTCTTAACACAAAGAAATGATAAATATTTTAGGTGATGGGTATGTTGATTGGTCTGATGTGATTATTTCACAATGTACACATGTATTGAAATATCACATTGTACCCTGAAAGTATACACAATTATTATTTGTCAGTTTAAAATAAAATTTTTTAAAAAGTAAGTTCTCCAAGGAACGTACAAAAAAAAAAAAAAAGGTGAAACTGAAAATGTTCCCAGGCTTCTCATTTAATCCTGCTTGTCTTTCTAGGGGCTTCTCGTGTCCATTCACTCTGTGGTTAAGACAGTTTGAATTTTTCAGTGTTCAAATCTTTCTGCCCTTGCCAGCCTGAGAAACTCACTCATCCTTCAGAATTGAGCCCAGTCTCCATCTTCTTGGGCCTGTCTTTCAGAATGTCCACAGACTTCAGCTACATCAGCCCAGCTCCCATAGTTCCTTGCACATGTCTTATTAAAGTTATTATTATTGAATCATAACAAAACTTATTAAAGTTTTGTTATGATTCATGCTTGATTTCCTCGGGAGACTATACTGTCTTCTGTTCATCATGGTACTTTCAGCACATGCATGAATTACTGAAGAGTAAATTATAACTTCGTTACTTTGATTCCAATAAATCAGAATGTGTGATAATTTATATAAATTGACTGGATAGCAGCCTCCTTGAGGGATGGAGTACATTTAAGCCTTTTTCTTTTACTGCAGGGAAATGAGAAAATAGTTGTCATTCATTCCGAAGGTGCTTATTGAGGAGCTGCTGACAAATTTTAAGTGTGCAAATTAGGAAAATCAGAGTTACATTTTTTGGAATGATTATCTGACAGTAATGTTCACTTTGCAGCATGTCAGGCCCAAAGTCCACCAGTGCCTCCTCAATCTGGCATATGTTTTCTCTCTGGTCAGTGGGCCACCACCACTGCCTCCTCTCTCCTCTCTCCATTTCTCTTTTTGAACACTTCAGATTTAAAGAAAAATTAGATATTGCCCCAGACATCCCGTGCTCTTGCTGCCTGGATTGCCCTTTTCTGCACTTGGTTCTTACATGTTTCATGTTCATTTCATATGTTACTCCCTGGGAAAGGCTTCCTTGACCTCCACAGCCTGGATAATGCCCCACTCCTGGAGACTATTGCTTCTTTCTACTACACTGTATCATACACATCTCTTGCTTGCCTGCCTGTCTCCTTGTGGGACTTTAACCCAATTGATGGCAATCAATTCATTCCATGGTGTCTCCAGGTCTAGCTCAGTGTCCCTCTCATAGTAGGTTTCATGCGTATTCTAAGGAATGAATGAATGTGGTGAGAGTAGAGGTAAGGGGGCTAGATAGGTAGCCAGTGTGGATGCCATATAATCAGGGCGTGACTTTGGAGGCAATGGAAATGGTTGGATTGGAGGATACGTTTGATCTTTCAGGGGTAGAGTTATGAAAGCAGCCCCTGATAGGATATCACGAGCAATGGAGAAGAGAACATGAAAAGTGATGGAAGCTGTTGGTCTGGTTCGAAAGAAGACTGGATGTGTTTAGAGTAGAAATATGGGGCTGGGGGAAGGATAATTTTAAGGTAGAAACGGTGGTTCTGTAGAATTAGAATTTAATAAAGTATATAGTACTGTAAACATTTAAGATAGCTTTAGATATTTTCTACTATTGGAACTTTCTTCCTTCTGTTGAACCTACATTTCCAATATGTAATTTAAACTCAGTCTGATACAAAATTTTCTTCCTTTTTTTATTTTAGACTCCTGAAAGAATATGTTTGTTTTAAAGGGAGAAATAAATATTTGAAGAGAGTAAACAGTTGAAAAATTAAAATATGAATAATTTACAAGTTGGCTGTCAGTTATTTTGTTGATTGCTAAATTATGTGTTCATTGAATGCTGATTATGTTTAAATATCTCCTTCAGTGTTGCTAAGGGAAACATACTTTCTCACCTGACTTTTGTGTAGACTTTATTTTTGTGT
>NW_012148075.1:3229971-3231243 GCF_000956105.1 Propithecus coquereli
CCAAGTAGCTTCGTGCACTGTACCTATTAGATGTTAATTTACCTATCCTCTCCTGTCTCCTCCCACCTGCCCAACACCTTATCAATGTTACTTTGTTTTGTGCACATAAGTGTCTATGTCTTTTGATTAGAGAATTTAATCCATGTACATTCAAGGTAATTATTGATAGGTAAGGACTCACTACTGCCATTTTGTTAATGTTTTCTGGTCGTTTTATAAATCTTCTATTCCTTTCTTCTCTTTCGCTCTCTTCTTTTTTGATCAGGTGATTTTCTCTACTGGTATGTTTTGATTACTTACTTTTAGTCTGTTGTGTATCTACTATAGGTTTTGCTTTGTGGTTAGCATGAAGCCTATAGAACATCTTATAGTTATAACAGCATATTTTAAGCTGATAACAACTTGATTTTGATGGCATTAAAAAACTATACACTTTTACTCCACACCCCTACATTTTATGTTTTGTATGCCACAATTTACATCTTTTTATGTCTCTTAATAAATTATTATGGCTATTATTATTTTTAAGAGTTTCATCTTCTCACCTTCATACTAAAGATACAAGCGATTTATACACCACTGTTATGATATTAGAATATTCTGAATTTGCCTGTGTACTTTTACCATTGTGTTTTATACTTCCTATGTTTTTGTGTTACTATTTAGCCTCCTTTTCTTTCAGCTCAAATAACTTCCTTTCAAATTTCTTCTAAGACAGTTCTGATAGTAATGAACTCCCTCAGTTTTTATTTTTCTGAACAGTTTTTATCTCTCCTTCAGTTCTGAGGGACTGCTTTGTCAGGTAAAGTGTTCTTGGTTGACAGTTCTTTTGTCTTTTAGCACTTTGAATATATCTTCCCACTCTCTGCTGGCTTGTAAGGTTGTTGTTAGAGATTTTCTAGCATTATCGAAATTCCCTTATATGTTATATGCTTCTTTTCTTTTGTTTCTTTAATAATTCTATCTTTGTTCTTGATTTTTGACAGTTTGATTATATTAATAATCTGTCTTGGTGTAGTCTTGATAGGATTGTATCCAATTGAAGAGCTTTGCCCCCCATATCTATATTTTATATTTTACCTGCATTTTTCTGTCTTTCCTCAAATTTAGAAAGTTTTCTGCTATTATTTCTTTAAATAAGCTCTCTAGCTCTTTGTCTCTCTCTTTTCCCTTTTAAATCCCTATAATATGAATAATTTCTCTTTTGATGTTGTCGCATGGGTCCTATTAGCTTTGTTCAGTCTTCTTTATTCTTTTTCCTTCTCTGACTGT
>NW_012148075.1:3232348-3234914 GCF_000956105.1 Propithecus coquereli
GGCTCTGAGGCAAGTGCAAGCTAGTTTATTATGGTGATGGCTTCAGTGTCTGATACATGGGTGGGCACAGTGCAGTCACAGAGCCCAGGTCTATAGTATGGGCACTCAAGGGTTAGCTATGACTCTGGGGTTGGGGTACTTCTGGTGTTGGGAGAGGTAGCAATTCTGTTCCTGAAGTGACTCAACAGAGGCCACTTCGTGGGTAGGGGTCGGGTATGAAGCTGTGTCTTCTTTTCTGAGATTCTACAGGGAGAATGGCTATTTGTTACTTCAGTGGAAAAAGATGTCAGTATCCTCTGAGGAGTGGGCCACTGGGGACCACAGTGATTCTCACCACGTGACTGACACTGATAGCCTCTGCTGTGCTTCTTTGTTCCTAGCCATCTCCTTGCATCTCAGGGATGCTGATCTCACCAGAGATCCTTTCTGTGTAAATATTCTCCAGTTTTTTGCTACACTGTGTTGCTGCAATATTTTTTAATAGGACCTTGAGCCCTTTCTGGGCTATACTGGTTTGTGGATAGCTGTCTCTCTCTCTATTTGTTGGGAGGGGATGAAGGCTGATATCTCATACTCCACCATCTGAGCGATGTAGGTCTCTAGAATTCTGAAGTTTAATTTTTACTCACTTAATCTTGCAGTTGAATATAGATTCCTCCTCACCAAATGTGAAAGCTGAATCAAAAGAAAGTATAAATGAGCACCTTCATTTCTCCCCTTCTACAGTAATTTTCAATTAGGCACATTTCCTCACTTTCCTTGCATCTAGGTTTTCCTGTGTAATTAAGTTCCAGACAATGGGATGGTAGAGTTGTGTGCAATTTCTGGGCTATGTCTTTGAAGTGAGGGGTACACATCCTCTTCCTTCTTCTTCCATCCTGCTGTTCAGAGTGTGGATCTAATGATAAGCCATTTTTTAAAAATCATGTGGACAAGACATTCTAGGGATGGCAAAAAATAAGACAGTAGGAGCCTGGATCACAGATAAATTTGTTAAAGAGAAATTTTTTACCAGCTTGGACTTTTACATAAAAGTTTGTTGTTACATGGAGGCAAATTGGTATCTAATCACAGTGTCTCTTTCATGTGCATCATATAGATTTAGCTGATTTGCCCCAATATTATTTCCTCAAGATCAGATCCCTTTCCTTATGGAACACTGCCTTGGATGTTACTCTTTGATTTACTTGATATCTTTGGTTGGCGGAGCTTTCCATGTGTCCAGCCCACACTGTCATGTCCACATTTCCAAGATGAACATGTTCAAGAGACTTTTCCTCTTTCATCAATTTAAAGTGCTATTCCCTGCAAGTCTGCCAAATCTTCAAGTTAAACATAAAAGCATGAATCTTGGTCACCCTTGGACACATCTTGAATACCTAAAAATTTTGTATATTTAATTTCTGATAGAAAAGGTCCATAGCTTTTTAAGCAGATTTTAGAGATCATTGACTTATTAACAAAACAGGTTAGTGACCTCTGTGGTATTTACCAGGGCCACAGGTACCAGCCAAACCTACTTCCCCTGTCTCCTTAGTGCTCATTGTCCGAATTGAGGTCTCACCCAGAAAGTAGAGAATTGAAAGTAAGAGCACAGGTTATGTGATTTTAATCACTTCTGACATTTGCTATTTACATCAACAAGCCCTCCCGAGCGAGAACTGGCCAAACGCTTTATAAAAACACATTAGGCCAGGCCCTCATCATTTCTCATCTGGTTTATCTTGACACTTTCTAACTGGTCTCTCTGCCTTCGGTTCTATCCCTTAGTGTCCTAACTCTTCAGTCTTGCCAGAGTGAACTTTTAAAAAGGCAAAACCAAAATATATTAGAAACTTATGGAAAATAGTATGGAAGTTCCTCAAAAAACTGAAACTTACCATATGATTCGGCAATCCCATTACTGGGTATATGTCCCAAGGATACAAAATCAGTATGCCAAAGAGATCATCTTCACTTCATTGCAGCATTATTCACAATAGCTAAGAAATGGAATCATCCTAAGTGTCCATCAACAGATGAACAGATAAAGTGTGGTATATATACCTAATGTAATAATATTCAGCCTTAAAAAAGAAAGAAATTCTGTCATTTGTGACAACGGAGATGAATATAGGGGACATTATGCTAAATAAAATAAGCCAGGCACAGAAAGACAAATGTTATATGATCTCACTAATATGTGGAATCTAAAAAAGTCAAATTCATAGAAATAGAAAGTAGAATGGTGGTTACCAGAGACTGAGGAGGATGGGACGGATGGGGAAAGCGGAGAGGTTGGTCGAAGGGTACAGGTTTTAGTTAGACAAAAGGAATAAGTTCTGGTGATCTATTGCACAGCATGATGACTGTAGCTAATAACAACATATTGTATATTTCTAAATTGCTAAAGGAGTGGATATTAAATATTCTTAACACAAAGAAATGATAAATATTTTAGGTGATGGGTATGTTGATTGGTCTGATGTGATTATTTCACAATGTACACATGTATTGAAATATCACATTGTACCCTGAAAGTATACACAATTATTATTTGTCAGTTTAAAATAAAATTTTTTAAAAA
>NW_012148075.1:3245474-3263264 GCF_000956105.1 Propithecus coquereli
ACCAGTAAGGTCATAATTCTCATAGTTGCTTAGGCTACATTTTATATTTAAACAACATTAATGCTAACTACAGTCCATGCTTTGTGCTTCTCCTTTGCTATTGTTTGTATTTTGATATGTTTATTTGCTAGCAGAATTTTAACCTCTAGTAGGTTTTTACAAGAAAGACCCATGAGTGTCAGCTTTTCTAAGTTACTGCGTACTAGAGAATGTATGTTTGTTGCTTTTACAGTTTATACTTGAAAGAATACTTATGGGGAATTTTTTCCTCAGAACATTTTAAACTACTTGTCTACTGATTTCTGACTTTGATAGTATCACTTTAGAAGAGTCTAAAATCAGGTCTTTTTTTCCTACTTGAGTGGTGGTTTGATATTTCCTTTTTAATCACTGTGTTGTGAACTATCACACATGTAGAAAAATACACAAAGCATAAAACAAGCACCTATGTATTCCTCACCTAGGTCAAGGAACAGCACATTGCCAACACTCTCCATTGCCTTCTCGGGATTTGCAAAATCCGCAAAACAAAAGTGGCTTCTCATGAATGGCTCACCTTCTTCTATCTTTGACTTTTCCCAGTTCTTGTGATAGTAGTTCTTTACTATGTTATTAGCTTTTCAGTACCTTCCAGTGTATCTTCCAAAAATATTTTGTCCAGCTTTTCCACTACCTGTCTTCAGTGGGAGGGTTGTTCTGAATTACTTAGTTCATTATTACCAGAAGGTAAAGTTCCCAAGGTGGTTCTTTAACCTTGAATTTCAGTGACTTTTGAAGGACATAATTATGGTGTTTATTGTTATTTACTCTTTTTTGAGGAAAGGGGAGGTCATTACCCTTTTCATCTGCAAATTTAATTCTTTATGTCTGGGAAATTTTCTTTAGTTCAATAATTGAATTCCTGTACTGTTTGTTAGTACTTCAAGAATAATTTTGTGTGGGATGGATTTCCCTTATCTTCTATGTCCATCACCATCTCTATAGCCAATTTTCAAAGTCAAGATTTTATTGAAGTGTTGCATACACACAAAAAGTGCTCAAATTTTAAGTGTGTAGCTTGATGAATTTTCACAAACTGAACACATCCATGTAAACAAGTCTTAGTATAAAAAAATCCAACTTTACTAGAGTCCCAAAAGTCTCTCTCATGCCTCTGTCCATAAGTATCCAGTGTTTTAACTTTCAATGCCAGAGATTAGTTATGACTGATTTGTAACATTATATAAATGGAAGTTTATGTAATGTAATTTCTTATTTCAAACTTCTTTTACTAAACTATCCATGTTGCTGTGTGTAGTTTCTTATTCATTATTATAACTGCATGCTATTCCAATTTATGATTATATTATAATTTGTTAACCTCTATTTAATGAACTTTGGAATATTTCCAGTCTTTGACAATGAGGAATGATACTGTCAAGAACATTCTAGTACATGTCTTTTAGTGAACATGTTTATATATTTCTTTGTATACTTTCCTAATAGTGGAATTGCTGAGTCATAGAATAGGCACTTGTTCAACTTTATTAGTTACTGTGAAACAGTTTTCCACAGTGGTTGTACCAATTTACACTCCCACCAGCAGCATATGCTATGAGAGTTCCTAGTTTTCCATATTGTTACCCTCACTGGTATTGGTATTCTTTTTAATTTTAGCCATTCTGGCAGATGGTTTTTAGTAAACTTCATTCATTTCTTTCCAATTCATGTTCTGGATTTCCAAGGACTTTAATTCTGCATTTTTCAGTATAAAATCTCTATTTTCTGGATCTCAGTCTTTTCATGTCTAATTTAAGTATATTATTCTGAATGTTGAAATAGTGGCAAACAAGTTCCTAAGCTGCTTATTTTCCCTTTTTACTATACATTTAAAATTCTCTTTGTATATTTTTCAAATAATTGTGGTTTTTTTTTTTTTGGCAATTAAATATCACAATGAAAATTGAGCTTTCCTAGGAAAGCTCAACTTAAATTTTATGAGTTCTTTTTCGAGACAACCTAGGGGAAGAGGTTAAGCAGCACTATAGCTTGACAGAGTGCTGGCATTTTGTCTGATCACACTAGAAACACTGATCACCTAGTGTTGTTAAACAAACTTTAAGTGAGCCATTTTCTTTGATTAAAATTTGACCCGATAAAATTGCTGGTAAGAGCAGAGTGTCATTGTTGGGGTTTGAATCCACATGTTGCAAATGCCTTTCATTCTTTCTGTGCCTTTTATGACAGTCAGCACTTTGATTTTGTGAATACTGAGGTGCAATAGGGCTATGTGCAGTGTCATTTCATACCTCTTGTTAACCTTCACTGAAGATCTGTGTAAACAAAACAAAACCAAGCTATAGAGAGACCCTTTTCCTGGCTGCAAAACCCATGTGATGATTATCACATAGCTCCTTCCCAAACAGGAAGAATGCCTCCCAAAGACAAGCAATCAATCCACTCCGAGGCACACCCCAGAGCCCTAGAGTTGCACAATGTCAGGTGATTGATGCTTGATTATTCCTTGGATGAAAATGGCTCTGGCTATTTATATTTTTCTGCATTCATATTTGTTACTTTCAGGGCTCACTCATTGTTGGTGCTGCTGCCATGCATACTAACAACAAAGAAGAACCTACCAAGTTTTTGTTTTTCCCTTTTCCCCCATTTTTTTGTGGCAAAATTTGTGTAGTGATCTCATGCATGCCTGACACAAGGAATATCTGTGACTCTGATGACACAAGCCTTCACTTACGAAGGCTTCACAAGGCTTCATTCACAAGCATTCATACCCAGTTTAGAGGTAATTCTGAGTGATGGGCTTTAGAGATGAAAAGAGTCCAGATCAGAAATTCTCATTATCTTGTTCTCTGTGTGAGAAAATGTCTCACCATTGGCGACTAGAGAGGAGATAAAACTTTCCATTAGTAATTCTAGTTATTTGAATTCTAGTTACACTTTTAATTGACCCACCTATGTTTGCCCTGTCTTGGCCCCTTAGCTAAGATGAAGAAATAGGCTCCATGAGAGGATTGATGTGTTCACTGTAGATGTGCAGATCAGTAGCAACTCAGTTGGAGGAACATTGAGGCTGAAGTATTTGTATCCTACATCCAACATCCAAATTTTTCCCCGAAGCATCTGTGCCAAATACTTACATCAGGTTTGTCACAAGTCTTAGAGACCTGAACCAGCATTCTCTCTTGAAACTCCTTGGAAGTAGGAATTATAGGAGCCTTGGCCTCATTAGCTTGGCCTTCTAACCAAGCAGAGCTGGCAGACTGCATGGGAGACACAGGCATGCACAATTAATACCTAGGTCAAACTTAGTAACGCAATGTCTTTGTGTTACATGAGAATCTTGGAAACTGACCCTGGTGTTTCAAAGTTGGGATAAAGCTGCCTATCGGGATTGTCCAGTGGCTGGGGTTCAAGGAACCAGGAGGGCTTTGTATAGCTATAAATAGGCTCTAACTTCAGAAGAGGGATGAGAACACAAATGCAAGGTAGCAAATCAGGCTTTGTGTGAAACATCTGGCAATGTTATCCATCTGTACTTTTGGCATGTGGAGTTGCTACCTACAGGCTCACTGGGGAAAGCACAAAAGAGAGTGTCTCTTTGGCTACTTCTCTGGAAAAACATAATCCCTACTTCCACCAGGGCTTGCTAACCACACAGCATTAGGCAATATATATTTGCTTCTCAGTTCTTCTTGTTTTATGAATGTGAGTGTAAGGATGCCGTAAAAATCTGCCGAAGGAGGAAGTAATGCACCTACGCCTCTTTAATGGATTGGTTTTATTATGCTTTGATGAGACCTGCATGGAACACCTGTGCCTCATTTATTCTTTGTTTATCATATTTCTTGGTTTTCATATTAACTACACTGTGTGTGTAATAAAACAATTAAGACAAAGAGACTGGTATGTAAAGTAGTTCTTGACAGAGTATTTAGGGGCCTCTTGGAGCTGGGCCATGGCAAAATGCTAACACCTCAGGCTGCCCATAGCATGATGCAAATGAGATAAACTAGCACCAATGTGGGTCCTCTCCTAGGTCTTCAGGACACCTGCCAACAAGATCACAGTGGACTCTGGGAGAGCGACTGCCCTCAGGAGGCAACAGGTGCATAAGGATGACTCTTCACCCACAATGCTTTCATCCCAAGATGCCTATTTACATCTGAAAGGTATTTAAGCATTTTTTTCCTGATACCTGTAACTATGTGCTGATGGAGCAGGTGAACTTAACTTGCAGACCATAAAAAGTGGAAGAGAGGTTGCCCAAGAAATATAAACACTTCTTAATTGAAGACAGTGAATTGAACTCACTTTCAAAAACCTGTGTGAACATCCCAGGGCTGTATTAAAATGTTTCTTCCTTTAAAAGAAGCATATTTTTATATCTTTCTGGAGAAAAAAAATCATATAGTTCTTTTGGATCTATTTTCAATTTGGATAAATGGTGGGGAGGAGGTTGGTTCTGGCTCCTGGTCTCTCCACTCATGGGTCTTCCTCTGTGGGAAGGAGAGAGAATTTCTTGGTGGCATAGTGAATTCCAAAACAGCATGTTTCAGTAACACGTTTCAGGAAGTCCAGATTTCACCTTTTGTTTTTGGTAGGTTATAGTTTTTGCCACTCTTTCTAAAAACAGATGATCGATTCAGCTCAGTCACCAGGATCTGGTAGTTGGCCAAGCCACTGGGTTGGAGGAGGTCCTTTTGGGTCCCTGGCTCTGGTGGATTAGGTAGCTCAGTTGCACTGACTGAGCACCGTGCTTGGAGAGGAGGGTTTTGTGGGGTTTAGGCAGTCCAGAGTAGTAGGCAGTGTATGCCTCTAAATGTGAGGCAATTATTCTGAGATCAAGAATGAAGTTGATAGAAATATCACAACACTGCTATAAATATGATTATTCAAAGACTTGGGCAAGATATAATTGTGTATTCGGATTGTACCACTAGAGACCTATATGTGCAAGGATGTAAAGCAAAATTCTGTAGCTCCTGGAAGTGTTACCCTGTCATTAAGTCTCAATTTCAATCTTCTATTTAAATTAGCTTTCACCTGTCTTTCTGAATCTCTTGAGCTTGTCTCCCCATGCTGCTTTTATGTCTCCGCCTTCATGAGAAAAATGATAGCTCACCATATTTAATGGGACCTGGCTATAGCCGCTATGCTGCCTGCAACTCTTTTCAAAGATTCAAGAAGCTAATGAACATTCCCCAGGAGATAGTTAATCTTTTTTCCTAGTTCTTATTGGTTTGGTCACCTTTCAGTCTCTGTGGTTATCTTTGGTTGAAGACTACACACACACACCACATGCATGCACTCACCCACCTGTGTGCACACGTGGACAATTGCTTACAAAAATACATGTGTGGAAATATGTGCCCACAAAGATTTGAGTATGCATTTTCATTCTGATTTTATTTTATTTTATTTTTTTCATTCTGATTTTAATTGATATTTTCCACATTTTAAAATTGTCCTGCAGGATAATGTGGAAGTAAGATGATTAGGAGCATGAAATCTATCTGTCAAATTTAAATGTGAAAACTCGTGGAATAACATGAAATCCAATGATATGAGTTTTCCAGTAGGTACCCTGTCTTAGTGCATTTTTGTTGCTATGACAGAATACCTGAGACTGAACAATTTATAAAGAACAGAAATTTATTTCCTACACTTCTGGAGGCTGGGAAGTCCAAGATCGAAGGTCTGGCATTTGGTAAGGGCTTTCTTGAAGTATACTCAAAAGGCAGAAGGAGAAGGGCAAAAGGGAACAAATACTATGTCATCACGTGAGAGAGGAGCGGAAGTGAACAAACCCACTTCCACAGGCCCTTTTGATAGTGGCATTAATCCGTTCATGAGGGAACACCTCTCATTAGGCCACACCGCCCAACATTGTTGCATTGGGGATTAAGTTTTGGACACAAGAATTTTTGGAGACACAGACCATAGCATACCCCTAAAATCTGAAGAATAAGCTTAAACATGAGGGGATGGCCATATATTTACATGCAACTTTAAACAAAAGGAAACAAGATTGATATCAGAAAAAGTAAAATTTTGTGAAAAGATATTAAATGCGCAAAAGGGACCAAGTCTACATTGCTAGTGGTAAAATCCAAATGAAAATATAACTATCATAAAATTTTAGCTAATATTACACATAAATGTACAAAATACAAAAGAAATGGGAAAATCAGGGTAATAGTAGGATACCATATTTTAAATATTAAGTGGGTAACAGAATAAAGAGATATTAATAATGGAGCATATTTAATGGCTGTATTTGAATCATGTCCATCCATGGAAGAAGTGAATAAAAGCATAAGTGGAAATTAATATGCTTAAAAATAGTGAAAATAGTACTGGAGTTTTTGTGTTTTTTAAAAGAATTAAGACTAATAAAATAGACAAAATCTCATAAAAATTATCAGAGACATAAAAAGTAAATAACCATATACTTTATTAGGAATGATCAAGGAGATATAACTAAATAGTTATTTGTATATACTTAAACATATGTAACAGTAAAGTGGAATTCTATGCCAATACATGTCAATACAGATAAACACGTGGATGAAAGAATGATTTTAAAGGACAATATAAAAAACAATCGATTATAGAGGAAATAGGAAAAAAAGATGAATAGAATTTGAAAGAAATTATTAAAAATACCTAAAAATAGCCCTTAAAAAGACATCAGATCCATAAACTTTAAGGATGAGTTCTTTCAAATTGTTGTATAACACAAAATTCTTGTGCCACTTGAAATATTTGAGAATAAAAGTCAAGTTTCCCTCCCTCCTTTTTTTCTTATAATTAGCTTAACTACAGGGAATTATAGATCAATCTCTCTTAGAAATGGAAATGCAAAATTCTTAACAAATGATGGCTGCATGAAATCTAATATATTAAAGAAATTATGTGCCGTGACTCAATAGGTTTTATTCCAGGAATTTAATGATGGCTCACTAATAAAAATACATATTTTGATAATTCATTATGTTAGTAAGAGAAAAATGTATGACTATTCCTGATTAAAGTAAATTATAAGTAAAATAATGCTACAATAATAGTTTCTGCATGTAATAAATATATACATCTGACCAAGCACTTGGCATCATACTTAAAATGCAAACACTAGAGTCATTTTCTTTATCAGTCAAGATTGTCAAGATTTCTGCTCTCCCTGCTATACCATAATTGATACAATGTATAAAACTATAGCATTTCAAATCAATAGGATTAAACATAGATATTCACTAATATTCTTGAGGAAACTATTCGTGAAAAATAAAAAAAAATCAAGGAAATAAAATTAAGGAGGATCCAACACCTTTATATAAGTATAACTGTCAAATTGACAAAAGTTATAAAGGTAAAAAAAATTAAACAATTAGCATACATGGAAAGTATAAGCGCATATTTATGTCAGTTTTTGGAGTAAACAAGAGCTTTAAAACCATGATGGAAATCATAAAGAAAAATTTGAAAGAAAATAAAGGAAAATCACCATAAATTAAATTAAAAGTAAAAAGAACACCAGGAAAATATTTTTGAACAAATTTGGTGAGTACAAGGTTAATATCTTTAATTTATAAAGAGCTCTTATAAATCAGTTAATAGGGCCTGGCACAGGAGGATCCCCCAAGCCCAGGAGTTTGAGGTTGCAGTGAGCTACGATCACGCCACTGCACTCTACAGAGGGCAACAGACTCAGTCTCAAAAAAAAAAGAAAGAAAAAAAAGTCAATAAATAGATAAGTATCCTTAAAGAAAATAGTCAGTCAACAGAAAAGGAAACACAAGTGTCAAGAAACAGGAAAGAAATAACAATGACCTATCACTTATCTTACTGGTTAGGCAACAATTGGTGTTGGAAAAATCGGCTGAGTGAGTGAAAGATAATCAATTAACTCAAGGCAGTGGAGAGTGGTGATTCAGATGCAGGCTCTGGAGTAGAACTATTTGAGTTAAAACCACTACCACTTTTTCACTGCTAATCTCTCAGCACTCAATGCCAACATTTATAAATGAACAGGGGTGGCCTTTACATGATCACTTGTTGAGGTTCTGTGAAAACCATGCCCACCTGAAACTTACAGAAGCATATCTAAGCATGGTGTCTGTCTGCCCCTCTATTATCTGCTTATTTATCTGTATCTGTCACCCACCATTTACCTATCTTTTTCTCTAATTGTATTTTCTATCTCTTCATGTTAAGAAGGTGTGAGGTGAGGGAGGAGGGAAAGGAGGGGAAAAAGACGGAGAGGGAGAGAGAGATCATGTCTGTAAGGGTACACTTTAAAGATAGTTCAGTAGTTATAGCTTATGGATTTTTAAGTCTATATTTTTATAAAAATATTTGAACCAAAAATGTATAACCTTTGTAATAAAACGAGTAAAACATAATTTTAAAATGATAAATTATATGGGGAAGGCAGTTTGTGTCCAGTGTTTTATTAGTCATCTGGGTAATCGATGCTTACTCTCACACTAGGTAAACCCTGAAATCTCAGAGGCCTAGCATGATTAAAGTTTATTCTTGTTTATGTCACAGCTGGATGTAGCCACCCCATCTGGAACATATGGCCTCTAAGGTTGCTATCACAAGGAGAGAAAGCAAACTGTAATGTCACTTTGGATTTTTTAAGGACTTCCGTCATTTTTGCCCACATTCCTTTGGGTACAGCTTAGTCACGTAGTCCAAATCTAACTGCAAAGAAAGCTAGGAAATGTAGAAAAGCCATAAAGATGTGATGAGCATTAACGGTCTCTACCTTCGCTAGAGTTATGAATGGGACCATGTTCTCCAGGATGACACAGTTGCACTGTGCACTCTTTAGTGTTGTCTTCAGAGCTTGCTGCATTGTAATAATGGTTTTGCAATAACACCATCACCTGGGAGTTGATTGGAGAGTCTTGAACTTGCCCTCTCTTTTCATAAAAGGTTATCAATCTGGTCTATATAGCACCATCAAACCCCGAGTAGATCTGCATTTAGGTCAGAGAATAAAAGCACTGTACGCTTTCCAGTTTTTACCTAAAGTTTAGCTGAAATAAGGGATATTTGGAAGTGAGTATGTGAAAGTTCTCCTTGAAAATATTATAATTCTTGGATCAAGCAGGACAAATCAAAATGCTCTGTAGCTCCTTTATATTATTCCCTTCCTCTCTCCTTCATTACCTCTCTCTCCCTACCCCTCAAGATTGCTTTCTTAGGTTTGCACATTGGTTTCATACCTAAAGGTCCGAATGAAACCTATCACTGCATTTGCGATTGAGTTATTGTGCAACATCTCTGAGCGGTCCACGTATGAAACTCCAAGTGAGAAATTTCTTTCAATACTGAGTTCGAAGAAAAGCTTGACTTGTTTTGAAGAATGCTTTATTTTATTCTTCTTTTTTTGTGTGTGTGCTTTCCTTTTTGCTGAGACCACCAGAAAACACAGTCAAAATATTGGTTCAACTGGTGCACATAGGACATTAAGGGCTGGGAATAGGTATTGCACCACCCTTATTCCCATGCTGATCTATCATTTAGATTTCTATGTTTTGAGTCCAAAATTTTTGTTTTTATTTATGTTTTAGTATTTTAACACTTTAAAGTCACCGTTAGTCCCATGTGTCAAAGGAAGAGTTATGAATAAATCTACCCTGGGGAATCAGCCAGCCCAGAAACTTCCAGGGATGTTACTTGAAGGGCTCTTTTGATACAGACAGTTGGTGTGCATTTGGTTAGGAAGTTAAACTTTACCGAAATGTATCAATTTCTTGGGTGTTCTCCCTGTGCATATTTTATTAAAGAGCAGCTTAGAAGATAGGATGTTTATGGGAAATAGAGAGAACTGTGACAGTCAATTTAATAAGGAATAAAAACAAGTCATATAGAGTCCTTTCAGAATTCACAAAGAGTTTTTGTATTCTTCTATTCTAGAGGGCATGTTTTATATCTTATTTATGTATTGCTTCACTAACGGGTGGGGAAATAAAGTACCCTGACTAGACTGTTAATATCTCTATAAAGATAATATTCATGAGTAAAAAATATAGGGTTTGCCCATTTCTCAGAATATAGAATGTTATAGATAGAGAGCAGTATTAAATTATGACTATGACCTGGTTTCCATGGCAACACATTCATTATCTTATCTCTTTCTTTTCTAAGTTACCCAATTTATCTGCCCTATCCCTTTTATCACACCTCCCCCTCATTAAACACTTACCCGATCCTTTTCTGTTGCTATGTAGGCAGTATAACAGCTTTCACAGCTGCTTGCTGAATGAAATCGGAAAACACACACACACACACGCACACACACACACACACTCTGGCAGCATGTGTAGGGAGAGAAATTTCAGCAGTATTTCAGGATCAAGGGATGCAAGTGGCAGGTATGTGTTCTATATATATATACACACACTCACAGTGCATCCCTCTGGCACATTTTGTGCAAAAATGTGCCCTGCTTTAGTGCACAGAGCTGCCATGTGTCGATTTGATGGAGTCTGGATTCTCCTGACAGTGTGACAGGCTATTAATCACATGTGACCAAAATAGCACACAAAGGAGGGCACTCCTGGTTTTTTTCTTCCCTGGGTGGGAATAGGCAATTTGCTGGAACTCCTTGTCTTTGTATTCTTTCTGGTTTCTTTTTTTTCTTTTTTAAGTCTTTGCCTTTGTTTCACCTTTCACCCTTATTAGAGGACTTCTCATTTAGAACTTCAAAGTAGGTGTGGTGTCTTGGGCAGGTGAGTTCACGGGGACAAAGTCAGTAGAATAGGGATTACATAAAAAAAAAAATAGATGCTTATTTTACGTCAATTGTTTCCTCCTAAGACCCACTGACAGAATCATACGACTTCACATTATTGCTTTAGTGGCTTTATCTTACTTAGGGGGATAAAGTATATAATATTTAAGATCTAAAACATTTTTAATGGCCGTATCATGCTGACAGTTAATACTTACATTTGTGTATGTTTACAGATAAAAAAACTGGCATATTTGTTATGTTTTTACATACTCTATTTCAAAATGAGGTCATCACATTCTATTCTATTAGAAATTTCTAATAGGTAGTGAGACCTCAGTGCCAGAGTCTGCTATTACATGCATTGCCTTGGTCAGGAATGGCTTGGGAACTCGATATATCCATCCTTCTACCCATGATGAGAAATGGCCAACAGAGAGTGGACTTGATTTCATGGTCTCCATAGTCCAAGGACATAGATTATATTGGCTTCATTAGTCACTGTGCCTGAGGTTGGAGTACAGATATGTGGAATTGTGTCTGCAGAAGAAAGCTTATAGGAGACAGGCAAGATCCAGACCAAAGCCAGGAGAGCAGAGATCAACCATATTCCTAAGCAGGAGTCAGCCAACATTTTCTGTAAATGGCCAGGTAGGCTTTGCAGGTCATATGGTCTTTCACAACTACTCAACTTTGCTATTGTGACATGAAAGCAGTCATAGACAATAAATTAATGAATGGACAAGACTGTGTTTCAATAAAACTTTTCGTACACAAACAGACACTGGGCTGGATTTGGCCCACAGGCCATAACTTGCTGATCCCTGTTCCTGACAAGGGGACCAAATCCATAGTAATTACTGAGATGTGGAGTCAAACAAGAAAGATGAAGTGGTCACCAAATCTGGCAAGAGAAAAAGTAAGAAGTAATAGTAAAACTTGACAATTTAGTGATAGTCACTATATGTCAGTCACTCTTCTTAGTGTTTTACGTGGATTTATTCACTGCATCTTCATGACAACAATACCATGAGACCAGAACTATCTTACTGGCTGGGAAACATGGAGATTATACAATGTTCCCAAGGTCACATAATGTTCCCACTAGTGAGTGGCAGGGCTAGGATTCAAACCCAGCTTCTAAAATTTATGTTCTTAATCAGTGTGGTTTTTTTACTTCACATCATGGAGCTGTTAAATGAGAGGAGGTCAGGAGGAATTCTGGGGTGGATTTCACATGTCTGCAGTAGACATTGTATTGTCTCAGAGTGTGCTGCCTTTGAAAGACCAGAATGGGATGGACAGACTGTACATTGGCTATCCCTAGCACCATACTGTAATTGGGTGGGGCTGGAGAAGGGCAGAGACCGAAAGAAAATCTCCACTATGACATTAACTTCCTTTGTATGTGAAATATGCAAAGAAATGTGCATACAAATATGTGCATATGAGTTTATAAGCATAGTATAAAGAATGATAATAAAATAAACACCCTTGAACTCATCATCCCACTTAGAAACAGATTGTTATCAACACCATAGAAGCCCCCTCTGAGTCCCCTCCCTGGTTCTACTCCCTTCCTGTCTCCCCCTAAAATAACCCATTATTTTCCATATATAATTACTATTTACCTTGCTTTTCTTTATAGTTTTATGACATATGTATGCAGTCTAATCAGTGAGTTATTAGTTTTGTCTGTTTTTACCTTTTTCATGAATGGAATAGTACTTGTCTTCTCTTGATGTAGGTTGACAAATTTGTGCCTCCACATTAATCAAAATTCCATTCATTCTCCTGGCTTTTGGAAGCAGAGGGACCCAGGTTTATTAGTATCCCATCCCCATCACAAATTAGCAGAGGGAACTTGAGAAAAGTTATTTAACTTCTTGAAACACTAGTTGCCTCAATAATAAGATGAACATAGTAGTATTTCTCAATGCAGTTGATTCTAAGCTAGTTCTTGTTTTGCAGGGTCTGGGAGGCTAAAAACTACTTTTTCTAGGCCTTCAGGTCAACAGGGCTCTGGTTTAGTTTCTGTCAGTGTGAGACACTCATGCAAACCTGGAAGACAGAAGAGGCGAAGGATTTACTGCTCTCTGATTGTGGTGAGTAGCCATGTGGACATATAACGAACATGAGGTTTGCAGTGGCTTCCGGGTGAAGTTTTGGGAACCCTTACTTTGATGGGGCATGCAGATGGGGATCATCAGCAGGGCTTTCCTGTGCTCCAAATATTTTCTGATTTCTTCAAAGCCAGTAGTAGTTCTCACTGGCCTTCACTTCCCTGCCTTGTATTTAATAATTTTTGTATTAAATATCTTTCTGCTAAAATACCTAGAGTGGTTTTTATTCTTCTCACTGAACTCTGACTGATGTATATTACCTTACTCTACCTGACTACTTCGGGCTGTTATGAAAATTAAATGGAATAATTCATGTAGAGCACCTAGTTTGAGACTGGCACATAGTGAATGCTCTATAAGTACCCACTTCCTCCACCTTTTTAAATAGAGAAGATCACCTCCCACATTGAAATGTAGAAATGGAAACAGATGGAGAATGGTGAAGGAGCTTGCTTTAGACAGGAGATTAGGAGATCTTGGACGAACCTTCATATGAAATTTTGTTTCCATGAAACCCAGGCCAGGGCTTGAACACAACTTCTATAGCACTGCCAAATCTGCGGTGAGACTCTGAAACGTCTGGATGCCAGCTTCGTGTGCTGCTCGCCAGGTTTGGTCTCCACCAGGTGTGTTGGAATGCCAGCATCCCTCTCTAGCTGTGATGCTGACTTTCTTTATGGTGTTTGCTCTAAATCTCATTAAAAAATCTCTACCCAGAGTTATCCCTTCACCAAGTTCCTGCTAATACCTGTCAGGAAATTTTCTAAACAATTTTCTAAGTTGAGTCAACAAAGAAAAACCATCTCCTTCCACACTGTTGAAGCTTTCTCTGGAAGGTAATTGGTGAAGCTATGACCTGTTCATTTTTCCACTGGCCTCAAACAGGCTTAAAATAAACCACAAAGTGTGACTGGTTAACAATCAGAAATGCTGACAGGCCTGAGCTTTTTTCCCAAGACTCCTCTGCTACTGTGTTTTGGCATTTGCAGAGTCCTTCATGAACAATCTCAGCAAAGCTAAGCGGCAAGTCAAATTCTGTCTGACTTCAGAGTTCTCATTCTTTTTACTGTAGGAGGAAATGCTCCACTGAGGGAGGATGCCATCCTCTTCCGTTCTCTGCCCCATCTTTCCCACCTATTCTCCCACCCTCTTCCCAGGGCTAAGGTGTGAATGTAGCAAAGCATGCCTTTGTTGTCTTCATGTTTCTCCATTCTAAATCTCTTTTTCTCTTTTAGGAGTTCTCTTTTTTATACCTCAGAGACACAGTGTTCTGAATAAATGTATATCACTGTGTCCCCTCTCCAAGGGATACATACATTATAAGGTTTGTGCCCACTGGTGTGGAAAGCTCTGCTTACTCATGCATTCAACACACGTATAAAATGTCTTATGTGTAATTGGCACTATGATAAGCAGTGGGGACAGGAATGAACAAACCTTTCCTGTTCTTGAGGAGTCCAATGGGAAAGACATCACCATCCAGTGCCAGCTTGGCTGTGGGGCACGGGCATCAGAGAATGGGCTTGAAGGGTGATGCAGGCAAAGCAGCAGAGGGCTCCACACCGAAGGTGAGCAGCAGCAGGGCTTGCACCACCCTCTGGCTGCTGAAACACCCTCTGAGATATTCATGAGAACTCTTCTGCTCACTGGATGTGTTGGCAGAACATGTGGGGTGGCTTTGTCTGAGAGTCCAGCTTCAACACAGCCTCATCCTGAGGAAGTTGGGGAATGTGTTCTCTAGAAATACTCAGGGACATTACCGGGAGAGTTACTCACACAGGGAGGCTGGGAGAGGAGCTCCTGGGAACTGGTGGGAGTGGTAGTGGTGGAGGGTCATGAGCTACAGCCTCTTTGCTCCGGAACAAGGCAGGCTCCTTTCAGGCACACCCCATGCCGACACAGGGCACCAGCAGCCAGTGCCCTATTCATTTGTCCATTTGTGTGCCTGCAGTTGCAGTAAAGCGTGTCACCAGATCTAGCTGGTGGGCTTCCCCTGGGGCTCTTGGATCCCAGGCAAGACACCTCCACAAGGCTCCAAGCAGTTGCTTAAGACTGACTCTAGGGTTGCAGAACAAAGCTGGAAGTGTTAGAGATGTGCATGCGCTGGACAGAAAGAGAAGACAAGATGATTCACCAGTCATCTACGGAACACCTGCTTTGGCCCAGCACTACACTAGATACATGACACAATCCCCGCCGCAGACCTGTAGGGAAGACAAAATGTAAATCATCACAGCACAGAGAGGGGATCATTTCCCCTTAACTGTCTGGAAAACATGCCAAGGTCCAGGTGATTCTGTGGGAGAGATGGTGACGTCAGGGGTTTGAGACCTGGTTTAGAGGCTTTAGAATTAGTGAACTTTTGTAGTAAGTCCCCTATAAGCACACCCTGAAATAGGACTGCGTGAGTAATTTATTTGGGCAATGAACTCAGGCAGCACAGTAAAGGCATGGGGAAGTGAAACAGGGTGGGTGGGGAATGCCAATAAAGGGTGATTGACAAGCAGGTCATGCTGTGGGCCTGGGGCTCTACCCTGAGGGGCACCTTGTGAGAGGCTGTGTAGGTGCACCTGGATTGTGTCCCACTGGAGGCTAAGGAAGCTGGGGTATTTAACCACCAGCTCCTGTCACATCTCTGTGTTGAGGGTGGCTCTTGGGACATTAACTCCTTGGCACTTCTGGCCTGTCCTGGGCCCAGGCTGAGCACACTCCCCAAACCGGAGAGCGTCGGATGTTATGGAAACAGTCTGCAGGTGACCTTCAGGTGAACTGAAAGGCTGTGGGTGGGCCCTGACACTTTCTGCTACAGGAGTCAATGACAGGAATGAGGTGTGTCATAAAGCTACTCGACTCAGGAATGTTGGCCCTGAAATGTTGTACTCTCATTTCACTTTCCAACTTTGTTTATCCTTTTTGACGGAGGGAGGGTGAGATTATGCAAAATGTCCTCTCTCCCGCTTTTATACTGTAGTCACCTATGTTAGAATAAAGTAAAAAGAAAAAAATGTGGCCAGGCCTGGTGGCTCACACCTGTAATCCTAGCACTCTGGGAGGCTGAGGTGGGAGGATTGCTTGTGGTCAGGGGTTCCAGACCAGCCTGAGCAAGAGTGAAACCCCATCTCCACTAAAAATAGAAAAATTAGCTGCGGGTAGTGGCACATGCCTGTAGTCCCAGCTACTTGGGAGGCTGAGGCAGGAGGATTGCTTGAGCCCAGGAGTTGGAGGTTGCTGTGAGCTAGGCTGACGCCACAGCACTCTAACCCAGGCAACAGAGCGAGACTCTGTCTCAAAAAAAGGAAAAAAATTACCAAGAAAAAAATGTATTAGGCTGGTTTGTGTTAATTGGGGTATATGTGTGTGTAACCGTACATGTTTATATATATAAAGGTGTGGGTATGTATGTGTTTGTATATCTTGTATATCTAAACATGTATGAGTTGAGTGACTTCTCAGTAAAATAATACTAACCAAAAAGGAACAGAGTCATTCTGTTAACATAGTCACACTAGGGCTTTGCTCTTTTACTGGGTGATCCTGTGCCCAGTTTATTTCATCTGAAGGCAAATAAAAAACAACAATGTTAGCTATGTCTTCTATGCTTTATTTCTGGAGGTAGGTGTTTATTATTTAGTACTTCGAGAATATCAACTTTACTGGGGAAACTCGTTAGACAAATTTTTATTTTGGAGCCATTTCATTTCCTGGCAAAATGCCTCTATCTTTTTCTATTGTCTTTAAAGGCAGGAATCAAGAGTGGTCATTTTTTTTCTGCCAAGGAGAATATTAGGCAATTATATTAAAGGAAATGGAATACATTTTGCCTTGCCTTTCAAATCCCTTTGCGTTTTTTCTCATTTGTAAAATGGGAATGATGCTGTCTATTTCAGAGGGTGATTGTCAATATGTAATGAGATAATGGCTCTGAGAAGACTTCTAGGCTCCAATGTCAGGCTGGCTTCAAGGAGAGACTAAGAACGACCCTGATTCCAGGAACATGTAAGAACTTTGCCCAGTGGGTGTGTCCGAGCATGGGGTTAAGGCAGTAAACAACTTTACTCCCACTAACACAGCCCAAGGTTACCCCCTGTGAAAAGAAAGAGCTCCCTGCAAGCAATCTAAGTCCATCAACTATAAGACTAAAAACCTTGCATTATAAGCAGGGAGAACAAAATGGGTGTGGCAGGGGGTGAAAAGTGCTAGCAATGTGTTTGGAAGGCCCACCCTGCCAGATGCCATTCTTACAGCTCTCCAGCAGTGCTTCACTTCATCTGCATGCTGTTTTTCTATGGTAGCCATTGTTCTTCTCACTCTATTAATAGAAAAAAATGTGGCATAGAGAGTAACTTGGAAAAAGCACTTGAATCCAGGTCCGTCTGACACTCAAACTCACCCTCCTTCTTCTGCACGGTGTTGCAACTGAGAGAAAGAAAGAAGCCTTGTATTACTTCTTAAAAAAGCCTGTAGTTACTGTTGTTACTGTGATGCCTTTTTGTCATGGAAGCAAAAACACAGGAGGCCTTGCTTATGGGCTGAAGATCTATAAGGCCCTGGTTCACATGCCTGACCACATCCTGGAATACAGATTTCCTCCTAATGCCTGGTGAGCACTTGCCAGATTTCCTGCCTTCCATAATTAAGAGGACAAGGGTCATATTTCTGTCCACTGAATATCACAAACTCCAGGAGACAGGTAGACAGGTATTAGACTATGTGCGTAGTCCATGCAAAGACCTTCGTCACCACTGGACTTCAGTCCACGTGCTTGAATGAGTGAGGGAAGCCAGCCAATCGGTCAGTTTTCTCTGCTCCCTTCAAGGACTCTGAAGGACTTCCCCAGGAGCCCCTGGCTTATCTTGTGTTCTTACAGGAATTAGAAACGGACAATGTGGCAAGCTCTGCCAGATCACAGAAATGGGGGCAGGG
>NW_012148075.1:3270268-3270614 GCF_000956105.1 Propithecus coquereli
TCTTGAGCCATTGTGGAATCTAGCATTTGATTTTTAACTTTTGAGTAGTTTTACATTCGAGATTGTTTATTGTGCTTAACCTTGTGTAATTCTGTTTTGAGTACTTCTTGGAGAGCTGGTCTTGTCTTGGTGAATTCCCTCAGTCTTTGTTTATCTGTGAATGTCTTTATTTCTCCTTCATATATCAAACTTAGTTTTACAGGGTACAACATTCTAGGCTGGCTATTATTCTGTTTCAGAAGAGTGAGAATGGGCCCTAGTCTCTTCTTGCTTGTAGGGTTTCAGTTGAGAAATCTGGAGTTATTCTGATGGGCTTTCCTTTGTATGTTACTTGTTTCTTTCGCCT
>NW_012148075.1:3271469-3353725 GCF_000956105.1 Propithecus coquereli
CTTTAAATTTTTGTTTGGATAATGACACGCCCTGTTTAGTCTCTGAGGCAGTAGGTGGTGTTTGTGGGTGAGATTCCATCACACTCTTTATGATGAATCAGTAGATGCAGTAAAAGGGTGTGTAGGATGACCTCCCTGTCAGTAGGTGGCACTTTCAGGGAGGAGCGAGCTGTAGTGCTGCTTTTGGGTCCTGTAGCCAGCTCTTGTTCCTCTAGAGAGGCCCTCTTGTGCCTAAGGTAGTGGGTGGGGCCCTGGGACTTCCAGGTGTGTCTTTATTCTCCACTTCAGTGGGGGCAGGTCTGAGAGTGATTCTTGGTGGGACTGGGTTGGGTTAGCCTGCCCTCAGGCTCCACCACTGCTGTTAGCAGGGATCAAAGGTCTGCTCTTTGTTTCTGTGCAAAGCTGCTGGGAGGGGCTGAAATGGCTCCACTCAGCTGAAAGTCTGGGCTTGGGGGGTGGGGCTGTCCAAGACCCAAACTCTGGAGCAGGTCTTGATCCCCTCCACCCTCCGCCTCTCCATGGCATCTCCCAGGCCTCTGCCAGCAAGCGGTACCTCAGGCCAATGGATCTCCCCTGGCCGTGATGTGGGCCAGAAGGGTCCCTGCCCAGGATCGCAGCCTCAGCTGGGTGCACAGCCCTCCTTTGGGAGGAGGGTTGCCTCTCAGGCTCTCTGATCTGCCCCTGAGGGCACACACTCCTCAGTAGGCTCTTTCACAGATCTCCCTTCTGTCCCCCAGGGCAGTGCTATTGTGACCTGGGTGTACGGGGTCTAGTCTGCAGGCCTGTCCCCTGAGTCCTGGAGATCAATCCCTGACCCTGCCAGGGGAAGGGGTGCTGGTCTTGAAACACCTACAGGGTGCCCAAGCTGGATCTATTTCACTCCACCTCAGGATTTTCCCCGTTCTCCTGGAGTCCCCAGGCAAGCGGCACCTGGGAGGGCTGACAGGTAGGGACCTCACAGTCTGAGTACCCCTCAGTCTGCCATAGGGCCCCCAAAGGAAAGGTCCCGTTCTTTGGAGATGCCTCCGTGTGATGGCTAAATTGTCTCTCTGGGCACCCATGGGTAGGGAAGGGGAAGGAGAGAATGGAGTACTGTGGCGTCTGTCGATAGGCTTGGGTCTGCACCCTGGGAGTTGCCCCGAGGGGGCTGGGACCCTGGCGCTGAGTCTGCAAGAGGCCACTGCTCACTGGTGGCAGCCTTCTTTGGGCTCGTGTTGGCAGGTCTCTCCAGCCGCTCAGGAGCCCACCAGCAGTCTGAGATGCAAGGGAGGGGGAAGTTAACCGCTCCACCTACCCTTGTTGCTGGTCTCCAAGCCTCTGGGGGACCTTTCTCCTTCCAGCTCTCCTCTGCAATGTCTTCCCGTGGAGTCTCCTGTGGTTTCAGGCACCCTTCCTTCCGACCCTCACCAGATCTATGTTTCTCTGCAAGTTTATTTTTTTCTCTTTCTTCTAAAATTTGTCTTTTTTGCAGAGACATTCTGACTGGCAGCTTTTCTCGTCCGGCATCTTGGCTCCTCCCTCCCAGAGCACAGCTTTCTCCAGAGCAATAGTTCTTAAACTCTGGCCTGCATCAGAATCAGCTGAAGCCTTGTTAAAACAAAAATGACTGGCCCCTCTTCACTGGGTTTGAAGTGGGGTCTGACAATTTATATTTTATTTATTTATTTATTTTTATTTCAGCATATTACAGGGGTACAGTTGTTTAGGTTATATATATTGCCTTTGCCCCACCTGAGTCAGAACTTCAAACATGTCCATCCCCCAGATGGTGCACACTGCACACCTATCTCCTCCTCCCCCTTCCATCCGCCCGATACCGGATGCATGTTACTACTATATGTGCACGTAAGTGTTGATCAGTTAATATCAATTCGATGGTGAGTACGTGTGGTGCTTGTTTTTCCATTCTTGTGATACTTCACTTAGTAGAATGGGCTTAATACATGAGTGGATTAATAAAATGTGTTATATGACAATTTATATTTCTAATGAATTCCTAAGTGGCTGATGTTTTAAATATTATTGCTCTGTAGATATATTTCTTATGAAATCTTCTATTCTTTCCATATTCTAACCTCTTTTCATATCTGTGATTTGCCGGAGGGAGCGAAGCAACATGGCAATGGTTCTCAAACATTTCCTTTTACATCCAGCATTTTGTCTGTCATTTAATTTTGGCACGCACACCTGTTGTAGTGTGGCGCCTTATTCAAAACTTTTTTTCTAACATCTTGTTTATGGTAGAAAGTGGAAAACATTAACTACTGTTCGGCGATACTGTGATCATTAAATAAGTTTCTACATACAGAATAGAGAAGAAATATATGTTGGTGCTCTTCCCCGTGTTTGCAATCCCACTGAATATTTTGGGTGGAATCTGAGAATTTAAAGACTACTGGACACAATAATTAAGGGTAATTTTTGAAAGAATTGATCCTGATGAGGTTAGACAGATGATCAATTTTTTTGAGAAGGCACTAAAAGGATATCAGAAGTAGATGTTTTAGGAAAGTCTTAGTAGCATATAGCTTATGAAATAACAAACTTGATTTTGAGAAACAACTGCAAAGTTCTGAGAGTTCTTGTGCATTATATATCCTTAACCTCCAAAAGAATTCCCAAGTGAGTCTCTTCAAGGGCCCCACTTAATGCATGCACTGCCCTTCTGTAAGCTCACAGGCTTCTCATGTAGCAGATGAGTGTAAAGCGCTTAGCTGAGGCCCCAGCAACCATGACATGGCTTCAAGGCAGCAAGCCATCTGCAAAATATCTAGAAGGGCAAATGTGTACCATCTTCTTTCTTTCTGGCCTCTAATTTATTGGCAGAGAAATGTTAAGTGGATTTTTTAAAGTGTCACCATATTGCAGAAACAGATTGGAGGAAGATGGATTTGGGAGAAAAGAATTTGCCATAGGAGAGAATCCAGGTCCCGAAAAAGAAGGTATGTGGCTGGTGCCACAACCTGTACAACCTCTCCGAGTAAAGTGAAAGCTTTTTAACTGTAAAGAGCCACAATATCAGTGACATTTCGTGAGCAATTACTTTGTGCAAAATCCTGTGCTACGTGCGTTTTAGGAATTGTTTCATTTAAGTTTTGATAAATGAATGATCTAGTTACTATTATTATTCCAATTTTACAAGCAGGGAAATAAAGGTAATCTTTCTAAGGTTGTGCAGCTGGAATTTGAAGCTGTGTTAGGTCAGACTACAAACTGTTGAAAAACTTAAAAATGGAACCAAGCATTAAGGTTCAGAAAAATTTATTAACTCCATGTTACAGACTGAATTGTGCTCTCCTCACATTCATATGGTGAAACCCTAATCTCCAGGGCAACTGTGTTTGGAAATAGGACCTTTAAAGAAGCAATTAAGATTAAAGGGTCATAAGAGTGGGGCTCTAATCCAATATAATGATGTCCTTAAAAAAGGAAAAGGGACACCAAGGAATCACATGCACAGAGGACAAGGCCATTTGAGTACACAAGAGGGTGCCCACCTGCAAACCAAGAAGAGAGGCCTAAGTATAAACCAAACCTGCTGACACCCTGGACTTCCAGCCTCCACAACAGTGAACAAATAAATTTCTGTTGTTTAAGCCAACCAGTCTGTGATAGTTTATTATGGCAGCCGTAGCAAACTAATATATCCAGTTACCTTTGTGGGTGGAGTGTACTTTGCCATCCCTTGACTTTGAATTGGATCATATGATATCTTTTGGTCAATGGAATGTTAGCAGACTCGATATAAGCAGAGGCTAAAAAAACATCTGAGTATTTTGGCTTACTCTCTTGTGCCTGTGCTAGTGCCATAAGAAGGTCATGTTCTACCTAGCTGGTCCAAGGAGGATGGAAGATCCATGCAGTAGAGTCTTGCAGCTTGAAACAGAGACACTTTGCTAAACCCAGTCTAAGTCAGGGAACTCCCAGATGAAGTAGTTTGAACCCAAATGGCCCCAATACCCATGACAGTAAATGATCATCTTCTTAAGCTCCTGAATTTTGGGGTATTTTGTTACACAGCATTACTAGGGCAATGGCTAACTGATACATTAATCAAAGCTCAGAATAGGAAACTTTACAAAGTTCCTGCAAAATAATTTCTCTGTTCATTCATTGGGGTGAGGGGTAAAAGGATATATCGAGAGAAGTGGGCCAATGGTAGCCGTAATGATTCTTCCAACAATTCAAATTAGGAGGAGGAGAAGGAAAAGCTACATTTCTTGACAAATATAAATAAAGTGGACTTGAACTATTGTTTCTATCCCTTCCAGGACAGTATTTGAGAGAGAGAGAGAGAGAGAGAGAGAGAGAGAGAGAGAGAGAGAGAGAGAGAGAGAAAATGGTCTTTTTAGACTCAGTTATGCTGCTAAGTTCAAACGTCCTCACTTTGTCATTTACTAGTTGTGGATGACCTGGCACAAGTTATGCAACATCATTAACCTTCAGTTTTTCTATCTATAAAATGGGGATGCTAATAATATTATCCTACACTTCCACATTGGCCCTGTCTGCCCAGTTGCAGAAGTCTGACTTTGGGTGTGCACTGCTGCACCATGGTCAAGCTATCATGAAGGAGCAGGGATAAGGTAGGGAACACAAACCTTTAGGGAACTATTTCGATATCTAGGTACATGGAGGGAGATATTTAGCTTAGAGGGACTAGCAGGGCAGGATGAGACTGCTTCTCTTGCTGCCCTACACTGATTGTAAAGTCTCGAATACTAAGCATGTAGCCTGAGGGGAAAGGTATGGAATCCCAGACCGAGCTGGGAGAACCCATCAAGGTATTACAGAGTGTAGGAGTTTTCTCAACCTGGAATGACATATAAGCTTTAGCTCCACAAGTTGGGGTCTTAATAGTTCAAATTCCAAGCTCCAGAATTTTCCTGTCCTGTGATCAGGGACAATTTACTTAGCCTTTTTGAGTGTTTTTTCTATATTTGTAGAAAGAGGGTAATACTAATGTGTCCCTTATAGTGTAAACCTTTCTGTAATTATGAAAATCACATTAAATTAAAGGTATTGTAAGGCCATTAGTACAGCATCAAGCTGCAGATGAGCACTCACAAATATAATCATGAAATATTTAATTTATCTGTTCCAATCCTCTCCTTTTGCAGATAAGTAAACTGAGGTTTCCTGAGGCAAGCTGACCTGCCCAAAGTCACAGGTCTGTAAGTGTCAAAACTAAGACTAGACAGGAGAAAATCTTTTCAAGTGACAGATATGTAAAGAAGAGGCATTCCCACCTGTTCAGCTTTTACGCTGCATATGTAGTCTGGAGGCTCAGGAGAGAAGGCTAGAATTATACATTCTCAGTGTTGAAAATGATCCAGCACCTAGCCTGTCATTGTTGCAAAAATCGTCTCTGCGGTTTCTTTTGGTAGCTTGTTAATCTGTTATAACAGTACCGGGGACAGGAAGCTCCTCACCTACTGTGTCAGCACATTCCATCTTCAACAGCTTATTGGGAAGGTTTTCCTTATATTGAGCCTTAATATAACTTACACTTCTGGAACCACACAGAATGAATGAATGAATTAAATGAATCTTTTTTTTTTCTTTTTTTCAGCATAGCCTTTGGATATTTGAAGGTAGCTCCTGTGTCTCATGCTCTCATGGACTCTTCCATCCACTCATTCATTTAGCAAATGTGTACTGGACAGAGTATCAGAATTCTTTTAGTGATAATGCATGAAAAACTCAACTTAAACTGACCTCAGATATTCATTCATTCATTAGTTCATCTATTTGACAAATTTTTATCGAGTTCATCTCCTGTTTCAGACACCGCTCTAGATGCCGAGGACAGAGCAGTAAACAAATAGGGTCTCTACCCACAAGGAGCTTGCATTCTAGCATGTGAAGATTGACAATGAACGAATGAACAAATAAATAAAGATGCTCATCTCAATAAATAAATATATAATAATTCAGGTGATAAACACTATGGAAAAAATTAAGCATGACAAAGGGCAAAAAGAATTCTAAAGATCAGGAATACGAGATTACTTAGATGCAAACCTCAGAGGCAGGGCCCAGTTCAGCTCTCTATCTTCTTTTATCTGTGATTCTTTCAGGACTGCTTTGTGCTAAACTGGCTTCCCTCATGGTAGCAATTGGGCTGCCAGCGGACCAGGGCTATGTAATTTCTCATTTATATTTAGGAGATTGGGCTTTGATTTGTACAACAAGTCAACAGAAGTTCTGGGCTTCACTTTTATAGAATGATCCCTGAACTCTGTGTCCAGGGGAATATGACTTACTTTGGTATGTTCCCATATGAATTTTTAGAGGATGTGTCTACTTCTAAAGTTAGAAATGTGCTCAACGTCACCCAAAGCATGTGACTGCCATGAGACAGAGGAGGATGGACTCTATAATGGGGAGGCAATGATAGCAATATCCACTACAAATACTATATTTAGGCACTCGGGGCTTATAAGATAAATAGAAGATGACCCCTGACCTTCAGGAGGTCACAGCTTAACAGAGAGACACTGATCAATAAATAGATAATTCTGCAACAGGGATAACAACTCAAACTAGCCCAGGATAATCATTAGCCTCATGGTGGGGGTTTGGGAATAGAGGTTTTAGAAGGCTCATTCTAAAATAGTCAGTATTCCAGATGTCCATGTTCATAGCCTGGCTCTTTGTTCCCTCTTCAGTAACAACCCTACTTATGCATTTTAAAATGCTCTCTCATTTTAGAGGAGTATATTTCTTTACCTCACGTGTCTTGCTTTAGCCAATGGGGTATCAGTAGACCTGAAGTCAGCAGAGGCTGGAAATATGCCAGCACCTTTGGGCTTCTTCCTGCAGTCTGCCCTCACCTCAAGAATAATGCCTGGGTTAGCCTGCTTGTCAGAGGGGAGAGAAGAGAAACAAGTGGAGCAGAGACATTTGGCCGAGCCAGCCCAGTGGAGCCCATCCTCAACCAACTGATCTGCAGTTAACCTCCAGATGCATGGAGCTAAATAAATGCTTATTTAGAGTGCCCTGAAGTTTTGTAGTTGTTTGGTCTGCAGCATTATTGTGATGATAGATTACAGATACAGGCTGGAAGGAGACAGTCTTTGTTGAGATAGATAATGTTCTAAATTATTTTAACTTCCATTTAACATAGGTCTGGTAGACTTGGTTGTAGAAGACAGAAGACTGGTAGACAATTCGCTGCAAATCAGGAAGAGACACGGAGAAAAGCCCACTCTTTCTAGTCCTGGCAGATGTGAGAATAAGAAGGGAGATGGAAAGGGAGCTAGAGGAATCACATAGCCAGAGCAGTAGGTGGGACAGATTTGGCACCTGAATCACCTTTGGCTTCCCAGTGGCCTAGACAGAACTCAGAGAATTGGATGTGATAACAAGAGGGACTTGCCATGGCAGAGGGGACTCTGTGGGGAAAGGCAAGGTGACCCTACAGCAAGTGTGGATTTAGACATGGCAGACTCTGAATATTATGGGGGTACAAATGTTTTTGGTTTCATGTATTGATTTTGTTATGCTTCAGTCAGGGTTATAAGTGTGCCCACCACCCAGATAGTGTTCACTGTACTCATTAGGTAGGTTTGTCTCCACACCCTCTTCCCCCCTCCCCTCTTCTTGATTTCTGCTGAGTTTTATTTCCCTCTGCACGGGTGTGCTCATTGTTTAGTTCCAATTTAATAGTGAGTACACGTGGTGTTTGTTTTTCCATTCTTTAGATACATCACTTAGGATAATAGTCTCCAGTTCCATCCAAATTGTTGCAAAAGGCCTTAATCCATCCTTCTTTGTGGCTGCATAGTATTCCATAGTATACATATACCACATTTTGTGAATCCACTCATGAATTGATGGGCACTTGGGCTGATTCCACAGCTTTGCAATTGTGAATTGCAGCACATTCTCTTGACTCTTATGTTCAGAATATAACTAGAATCAAACCATTTCTTACTAGCTTCATAACTTCTCTACTTGCCTATTGGTCCAAGTCACAACTATCTCTCACTTGGAATGTTTTAATGTCTCTTAATTGGCCTCCCTGCTTCCACCCCTGCCTCCCTATTCTCCATCTAGTGGCCAGAATGATCCATAAAAAACACTGAGGTGTGGTCATATCACTTCTATGTCCAATGCTGTCCAATTGATCCCCATGATTTGCAATAAACCCACCATCCTTACCATGGTTTACAAAGCCTTCCATGATCTGGCTACCTGTCTACTTCCCAAACTTATCTCTCACCTTTTCCCCCATTCTATTTACTTCAGTCATTCTGACTTTCTTGGGCTTCCTTCTCACTTTTTCTTAAACATAACAAACACAGTGGAGCCTTGGGGCTTTTGCTCTTGTTTCTTCTTTATGGAATGCTCTTTCCGCAGACATTCGTGTGGCTCCCTCCCTCTCTTCCTGCAGATCCTCATGAGAGAGGTCTTCCCTGACCACCTTTACCCTACTTCCACCATGCTTTGTTCTTTCTATCCTGTATTATTTTTTCTTCAGAGCACTTATCACCACTGACATGATTTGCTTTTTGTTTATTCTCGCTCTAAAATGTAATCTCCGTGGATACAGAGACTTTGTGTTTTGATGTTATTTGTTTATTTGTTTTGTTTTGTCTTCAGTGTCAAAAAGATTGCCTGGCTTGTATAGACACTCAATAAATATTTGTTGGATGTGGCTCAGAGAGTTTAAGCAACTTGCCCGAGGTCACACAGTTAGTAAACAGTAAAACAAAGATTTGGACCCAAGCCCTGCTGTTACTGAGGCCTAGACTACGCCCTTTATAATTAATTTTCTTTGCCTTTTGCCTGCTGCCTAGGTATCAGGAATAATAGGACTGATTAAATAGGTTCTTGTGGCTCTGATTTCTTTAGAGAAATATACTCAGTAAAGAAACATGGGGGATAAGGAAAAATTATTTTTGGTAATCTTGGACATTAGAGGAATGCATAGCCTCAACCGCCTCTCTATAATAAAATATCACAAGGGATTTTAATTTCCTTTTCAATGTTTCTATTTGTTCAAGGGTCCTTAATTAAATTTCATTTCACCTGATATTTGTGCTATGCTTAAAAAAAAGAAGCAACCATGAAATTCACTATCACTTTGCTACAACAGGTTCTGCCCTGCTAGGGGAAGCATAGAGAAAGCAGCTTCCGAAGGACACAGCCAGTGGGTGCTGTGTCCTCCAGGGCACTATGAAAATGACAACCTCCTTGGCCCCCTGGTCTAGTCCAGGCAGGCTGAGCACACTGGTACCCCACTGTCCTGTGCTCATTCCCACCTTTGCTTTCTGGCTTATACTCACATCGCCCTGTGACAGTGGCTATAAAGCACAACTAGCTTTGGGTGTAACTCTTATCTTTTTGTTGAAGTTCATATTTTCCGGAGTTAGCTGCACTAATATATATCCCATTCCACGTGGTTTTTTGAAGTGTGACAGAGGCATGCCTCCACCGGGCAGTGGCATCTATGTTTCCTTTCTTTGTATCTGGGTGAGCCAGAGACTACGGTGGAAATGATGCTCTAAGGCTTCTGAGGCTGTCATAAATGATGATACAGATTCTACCTGGTGCTCTTAGGGCACGCAGCCAGCATGCTGTAAGGAAGCCTCGCAGCCATGAGACAGGCTGCATTTAGTAGTTCCAACCACAGAGGAGGGCTCAGTCAACAGCCAGCGTCAACTGCCAGATCGCGGGGGCGAGAATCTTCCCATGACTATAGCTCCCATCCTTTGAGCGGGCTCCAGCTGATGTCACGTGGAGCACAGACGACCTGTCCTTACCACCTCTCCCCAAATGTCAGCTTCATGTGAAAAACGAAGGTTGCCATTGTGTTAAGCCATTAAGTTTTGGGGTGGTTCGTCGCTCAGCAATAGAAAACTGGAACATGTTTTTAACAGCCTCGAGGCCAACATAGCATAGAGCTATGTAGAGAGTACATCCTTACTGAATATAAAATAAATGGATAGATTAACAAATTAACCTTCCTTCTGAAGTGAATTAAATCAAACTCAGTGCCATTTTCTTACCACTCTCACGAATAGCATCCCCACTACCAGAGCTATTATTTTGTAGAGAAATTTTATAGAAGGCAAAGAACTGGCCTGCAAGGAAGAACTCACCTTAGGTAGGTGGGTCAGCTATTCATACCCCTATATCTCACTGACTGCAGCCCAGGGTGGGGGGGATTCAGCTGCAGTTCAGCCCATGGCAGTTCTTCAGAGGAGGGGCAGTGGTCAGCGAGTCCTCAGTGGCCAATACTCACATCAGCCAGGGATAGGTGCACTGGCCCGTAAAGCATGCTGGGATGAGTCCCATAGCATCCACCACAAAGATGAGTTATGAATTAGCCCACAGGATACTTTTCATCCTCCTTCTTCTCTTCAACTTTCTCATTTCCTCTCACATCACCAAAGGAGCTCTTCTCTCTTATTTTCCAGCAGGGGAATGGGCTGTGAATTGAAATTCTCTAGCCAGCCAGTAATGAGATTAAAGAGGCAAAAATAGGCTGCATTTTGGAAAGAAAAAAAATCCCTGAATTTGTCTATCTGATCTTATTTGTTCATGCCTATAATTTATTATTTTAAGAATCAACATGTAAACGCCCAGAGGAAGTTAGAAGAATTAGCAGTTAGAAAATTGCAAAGTGGCAGCAGAGCAGGAGGAGTCCTTTAGAGCTCAGGCCTAAATGTCCACGAGTGCTTACAACTGGAAACCAAACCGTGGGTATTGAGGTGAGAACGTTAGTTTCAGTGATTATCCTTAGTGAAGTAATTTCTTTTTCTAGTAAACAAAGTCAATGTTGTACTTGAAAACCAAGTCTTCTCTCCCCAATTATTCCACCTTCTACCTCCAATCGATGAATGATTAGTAATAACAGAGTAACAGTGTCATCAAATAAGCAGAGTAAAAATATCATCAAATAGAAAAAAAGAATAAAAATCACTGGTGAGTGCAGGTGAGTTGCATGAGCCCAGTAGAGACCTCTGTGTCAGTTGGATTTTTCTTGAAGCAGGTGCTAAGACAGAGTTAGGAGTATAAAAGGCTTTTTTGGCTGGAATGCAAAGTCTATGAAAGAGCACAGAGGGAGGGCTAATTCTAAAGTGCAGATCTCACAAAGTCGTGGCCCACCCAAAAGGAGAGCCAGAACAAGGAGTTGCCCACTAAAGGAGTCCTTCATTGAACTGAAATGCCCGCCATGGGCATGGAACACCCGCCATGCCTGGGAGCTGCCCCGGAAGGGTGTGGCCTTAGCTTGAAACCAAGGTGAGATCAGAAGACTCTGCAGCTGGGGGCTGTCAGACAACTGCACTCCTTGCAGCTGGAAGGCAAGCCCTTTCTTGAAGGGAAAGCTGTGCTTTGCACCTCCATGGATGCCACAATCTCCAAACTGGGCAACTCTCCATAACTAGAGGAGCCTGGCAGGAGGGAGAAGATCTAGAAAAGTCTTTACCTGCTGCAGTCACACTGTCGTGCTGCTCCTCTTCCCTTGTAGCCATTTCCTGCCAAGGATGAGGTAAGGTTCCCAGTGGGAACTCTGAGCAGCAAGGGGCTGAGTTTGTCAGGACTCCTGGCCAGTGCTTCACTTGATACCTTATGCACATTGAAGCCAGCTGGGAGTAGGAAGCCCAGTGAGGATGGAGGGTAGAGCCAGGCCCTTCTCCCCTTTCCATCCTCATCTTCTTGGGCTCACTCACTATCAAGGAAGCTCTAGTGGGCAGAAACTGCCAGTGCCTTTCTTTTACCCATTGGAGTTGGCGATTTGGCAGGCATTGGATGGAGTGCTTCCACAGGGCAGAGGATCGAGGGACTCAGAAAGCTCTGGTAGCAGTAAAGAGTGAGAGCAATGCCAGGAACAGGGCTGGCATGAGTGAGCCATGCTCACAACGTTTCATTTCACAACTTGTTCACTTGCGATTGTGCACTATGAAACAGTTACAGCATTGGATGTGTCTGGACACCTTCAATCCTGTAGGATTTGTCTGAGAAATGTTTTGATGACTTCCTGCTGACCAGTGAGATCAACATGCTTTTTGCCTCTTAAGTTTCAGAAAAATAGGGAGAGGCTGGGTGAAAAGCCCTGTCCCAGTTGCAGGTCAAGAGAATTATCCTTCCTGGTTTATCTTTTTAAAAAAACTCCGTGGCATTTTCTAGCAAAACAGAAGGAAAAGTGACAGCTGAGGCTTCTGTGGTGTAGGAGGAAAGTGCTGGTTATTTGAAATCAAAAGGCTGCATCTGAGCATGGGAATTGCAATTTCTAGCCATGGAATCTGGGCAAGTTTTAAAATTTCTCTCAGCCTGTTTTTTATCTTTTTTCCATATATAAAATCAGGATGGTTTTAAGGACCCTTCTATGGTTTGAATGTTTATCCCCTCCAAAACTCAGGTTGAAACTTAATCCTGAATGTGACAGTATTAAAAGGTGGGGACTTCAAGAGGTGATTGGGTTATGAGGGCTCTGCCCTTATGAATGGATTAATTGATTAATGGGTTAATGGATTGATGGGTAATCATGAGAGTGGCATTAATGGCTTTATAACAGGAGAGAGACCTGAGCTAGCATGTCAGCACACTCAGCTCTCTCACCATGTGATGCCCTGAATCACCTTGGGACTCTGCAGAGAGTCCCCACCAGCAAGAAGACCCTCCCTAGATCCCCAGATGTCCCCCATTGACCTTGGACTTTCCAGCTTTCAGAACTGTAAGAAATATATTTTATTTACTAATAAATTATCCAGTTTCAGGTATGCTGTTATAAACAACAAAAATGAGCTAAGACACCCTCCTTCCTCTCCTTCTTCTTTCCCTCTTTCCTGCCAACCTCCTTTCTTTCCTTCCCTCCCTCCCTTCCTCCCTCCCTCCCTTCCTTCCTTCCTCTCTTCCTTCCTTCCTTCTCTTCCTCCTTCTATTGTTCGATACACATTTATTGAACTGCATTGCTAGGCACTGAGAAAACACAGATCAACAAAAACACTGATGACTTTAAAAATCCTTGTGCAAGAAAAATGGCAGCATGGTGTGTATATGCAGTGAGAGATATTAGTTGCAGCAACAGTACAACCTTATTAGTTGCAGTAGTAGTATAAAGGAGAAATTGATGATTTTTTGGGAAGGATCACAGAGGACATGATGTCTGAGCAAAATTCTCAATAGGAAATAACTTGTGGAAATGGAATAGTTGGGGCTACAGTGGGGATGAGGGAAAGTCATCATGTGCAAAGGCCCCGGATACAAACCATTTGGTTATAGACTTGAATTTGCGGCATCTGTGAGACCCCTCAGATCCTCCTGACAACGGGACACCCAGAGCCAGGTTAGTGGGGAATGAGCAATTGGAGGCCATATTTAGAGACCCTTGGCATGACAGGGAAATTAAGAGGATTTAGAAATCTCACAGTGAAGGGGACTGGAATTGAACTCAGGGGAACACCAAAATTGGAGTGTGTAGAGAAAGAGATGCCTGCCAGTGAGGACCTGGTAAAGAGAGAGATGGGAAGAAACTGGGTGGGATCACATTGCTGAGGGCACAACAGAGAATGTGTCAAGAGCTTCACATTCTGCAGGGAGGCCAAGATCAGGGAAAACCCAGACTGTTCATGGAATTTAGAAATTAGGAGGTCAATGATGAGGGAGAGAACCACTGACAGTAAATTAAGACACAGGAAAAGGCTTTCAAAATTGTGAAGAAACATGGAAAAGAAATGTCAATTCCTGATGGAGGCAGAAATTAGCCACCTTAGGCTGATCAATTCAGAATGTGCAGTGGGAATGACATGAATTCACCACTCCAGATTTACAGCTTCTCAATTGCATCAGGTGGATAACAGAACATCAGCATTTTTTTTTTTTTTTTTTTTGCGCATTAGTGAGTTCTGTCTTTAATTAATTAATTAATTTATTTTTTTTTATTTCAGCAAATTATGGGTGTACATACGTTTAGGTTACGTGTGTTGCCCTTGGTTCCCCCCCCACCGAAGTCCGTGTTTCAAATATGTCCATCCTTCGGATAGTGCGCATTGCCCTCCTTGTGTATACAAATACCCCTCCCCTCCTCCCTCTTCCCCCCTCCACTCACCACCCTCCCCCTTCCCCAGCATCCAATAGATGTTGTTCTGATATGTGCATTTATGTGTTGATTAGTTAATACCAATTTGATGGTGAGTACAAATGGGTCCCGTTCTGCTGCTCTTGTGGTGCTCCACTTTGGATAATGGGCTTAAGTTTAATCCAGGAAAGTGTAAGAGGTACTAGATCACTGTCATTTCTTATGATTGAGTAATATTCCATTGTGAACATATACCAAATTTTGATAATCCACTCATGGATTGACGGGCACTTGGGTTGTTTCCACATTCTTGCAATAGTGAATTGTGCTGCCATAAACATTCGGGTGCAGATGTCCTTATCGTAGAATGTTTTGTGCTCTTTTGGGTAGATGCCTAATAGTGCTATTGCTGGATAAATGGTATTTCTATTTTTAGCTCTCTGAGGTATCTCCAAATTCTTTTCCACAGAGGCTGCACTAACTTACAGTCCCACCAGCAGTGTAGAAGTGTTCCTGTCTCTCCACATCCTCGCCAACATTTGTTGTTTTGTGTTTTTTTGATAGAGGCCAATCTCACTGGGGTTAGGTGATACCTCATTGTGGTTTTGATTTGCATTTCTCTAATGATTAGAGATGTTGAGCATTTTTTTATATGTTTGCTGGCCATTATTCTGTCTTCTTTTGAAAAGTTTCTGTTCATTTCGCTTGCCCATTTGTTGATGGGGTTGTTTGATTTTTTCTTGTTGATTTTTTTGAGTTCTAGATAGATTCTGGTTATCAGCCCTTTATCAGATGTGTAGAGAGCAAATATTTTTTCCCATTCTGTGGGCTGTCTATTCACTCTAATGATAGTTTCCTTGGCAGTGAAGAAGCTTTTTAATTTGATTAGATCCCACTTATTTATTTTTGTTGCTGCAGCGATTGCTTTGGGGGTCTTCTTCAAGAATTCCTTACCTAGGCCGATGTCTGAAAGGGTCTTCCCAACATCTTCATTTAGAATTCTTAAGGTTTCATGCCTTAGGTTTAAGTCTGTTATCCACCTTGAATTGATTTTTGTGAGAGGTGAGAGGTAGGGGTCTAGTTTCAGTCTTCTGCATGTAGCCCTCCTGGGCTCATAATAAATGCTTTTTAGCACTTTTACATCTGTATCTCAAAATTAGCTTCTTGTTGGCTCCAGAAGTTTGCCTGAAATTTGTCACCTAAGAGCAAAAATAAAATTGGAGGCATGAGAAAGAATGTGAGAGACAAACTGCAAGTTATAGGGTCATTGCTATGTAGGAATAAATAATCCTGGTGACTGGATGGCTATGCTGAGTTGTAGAACTTATTCTCCAAAGAAAGAAGCTTTAATGTTTAAGTCTGTTTTGGACAGTTCCAATAGGTAAAGGGCTTCCAGCAGAACAAAATAAATTTCCCAACTAATAGTTTTATCTTGTAAAAAGGAAAGGAAACTCGTAAGTTACAAGAAGGGAAGTGTGGATGCTGAAGAAACTATATCTAGAGGCTACATGAGCTTTCGATAATTCAGCGTAGATATCATGGTGTACTGCAAGTGACCATGGCTGTGAGCAGTAGGGGGAAGTTGGTGTGAGGGTTATGAGACCCTGAATCTATTTGACTTGTAATAGCTACTTATGATATTAACTGAGCTCCATACAGGTATCTGGAGAGGAGTCTCATAATGATGTGCCTTGTGGCCATGACAAATATTCTTTTTGAATTTGGGCTTGAACATACCTGATGCATTCCTGTCTTGATGCTTACTATTTTCCCTGCTTGGTTTGCTCTTCTTCAAATGTCCACAGGGCTGTTGCCCTTGTCATTCTTAGTTCTCTACGTAAGCACTACCTTCTAGTGAAGCCTTCTCTGATAATCCTATTTAAAATAACAGCTGCACCTATTCACTGGCCTTCCATCTCTCTTTCCTGCTTTATTTTTTTCCCCATAGCACTCATTACCATATGATATATATTTTACAAGAATATTGGCTGCTCGAAACAATGATTTTGCATGTTTTGATCACTATTATATCCCTGATGTCTAGCAGAATGCCTGGCACATAATAGGCATTCAGTAAATATTTACTGAATGAGTGGAGGAATGTGCTTTGACAGGCTGTCAGGTTTCCAGCTCCAGGGGACTGTCAAATTCTAGAAAAGTACTTCACTGAGAAAGGTCACCATGAAGTTACCACGTGGCCCCCTTTGTTCACCAGGCTCTGTGATTCCTGCCTCTTCATTCAAAGTCTGCATAGCATTGTTCAAGGTTGCTAGGAGCCTCCAGGACGTCCACTCTGGGTCTTCTCTCTGCTATCAAATAAACATGGCCTTCCAAATGCCTGGTAGGTTATAGTCTGGAGTCAATTCCTGAGAGCAATAGATATTTAGAACATTAGAGCCCAAAGGAACCTGGAAAGTCCATTAGTCCCATCTTCACCTCTATAGATGGGCAAACTAGAACTTAGAAAGATGCCATAATTTGCCTAATGCCATACAATCCATTTAGTGAATTGAACTTGCCAAGGAGAGGAGAGAACTGAAGTTTTATGTTAGGGCTTTGAATGTGTTGTCACATATAATCCTCACAAACAGTGTGAGTCTAATATCATGATTCTATGAATGGATCAAAAATAGATTATCATAAAGGTTAAATTACTTTCCCTGGGCTGCTTAGTTAATGAGTGTGAAAGTCAAGATTTGGACCCAAATTTGGACCCGGGTTAGTTTTGTTTCCAAACTTACATGCTCTATCAACTAAACTCTATGTTATAACTTGTGGGAGAAAGCCACACACTGGGCTCCCGCACATGACAGCGTGAAAGTAGGTATGTGGCCACAGTTTTCTTTCCTTTCAGTTATCTTTAAATTTCTGAAAGATGGTTTTCACCTTTTCTCTTGTTACAGCAGAAGAGGTGTTCCTCTTTTTTAAGAGTCAATCTTCTATCATTTTTTCATTTCTTTCTTTCCTTCATCTGCATCTGATCTTCCTCTCCTTTGGCCTTTCCCCTGCTAAGGTTTTTTTTTTTTTTTTTTTTTTTGAGACAGTGTCTCACTCTGTTACCCAAGCTAGAGTGCAGGAGCATAATTATAGCTCAATATAGCCTCCAACCCCTGTACTCAAGCTATCCTTCCCCTTCGGCCTCCCAAGTAGCAAGAGCCACAGGCACGTGCCAATGACCCATTAATATTTTTTTCATTTTTGTAGAGTCAGGGTCTTGCTATGTTGACCAGGCTGGTCTTTAACTCGTGGCCTCAAGGAATCCTCCTGCCTCAGCCTCCCACAATGCTAGGATTACAGGCATGAGCCACAGTGCCTGGCCTCCTCCTGACTGTTAAACGTGCTTAGTTTTATGCATGTCTCATAATAAAAAGAAACAAAACTATCTGTCCTACATCCTCCACTGCTGTAGTCTTTTTAAGATGAGGCTTCCTAAATGAGGCCTTGTATTTACCCTCTTCCCATTCCCTCCTCAACCCTCAGCAGTTCTGCCCTTACCACTTTCAAAGCTGTTCCTGCCAAGAGCACTAGGAATTTCTTTGTTAAGTCCTGTGACCTTTCTTCAGATTTATCTTACTTGACTCTTCTACAGCATTTGACGTGGGGACCTACTACATCATTCTCCAAACTTTGTTCCCTTGGATTACGCATTAACATGCTGTTGGGCATTCTGCATACAACTCTCCAACTTAGTTGTTCTTTGCTGGATCTCAGTGGTAGATTGCAAAGATGACTTCAATAATCTCTTCTATCCATGTGTGCATGCCCCAAAACAATGCAACTTTGTTGATCCTCACTCAATAGGTGGAGTTTATTGAGTCCATTGAATCTTAAAATGGTCATATGATTTGATTTAAGGAAATTAGCAAATAGAATTTAGAGAGATTAGCAAATATGAATCAAGCAAGGACTTAAAAGTGCTTGCAACAATGGGTTTGTTGTTTTCTGACTATAATTGGAACTCAGCCTACTGTGTGAAAGAGCTTCATGCAGCTAGCCTGCTAGAGAGGTCACATGAAAGGGAATCAAGATACTCTGGCTTGCTGATGACCAGCTGAGTGAGTGAGACCATTTTAGATCAATCCGTCTGTTTGAGTCTCCAATCCACTGTAGTCATATGAATGACTACAGACGAGACCAGCAGAAAAACCACCTGAATGAACCAAGCCCAAATTGCTAAACTGCCAACTGTGAGCAAGTAAAAGCCACTAAGTTGTTGGGTATTCGTTATGTAGCAATAAGTAACTGATACAACCTTCTATTCCACCTGCCTATTCAATTTTAATGTTTTCTTTTCAATTGACACATTACTGTGTCATATTCTCTTATCCAAATATTTCAATTTATATCAATATTCTAACAATTCCTGAAGCAATATCTCCAAAGCAAATATTTCTCCTGATTCTTTCATCATAAAACCAGCTCCCTGTTGAATCTTGGCTGTACTTCATGGACCTCAAAATGATCACATCTCGTATGGAATTCATCTCTGCCATTCCAAACCTGCTTCTCCTGTTTTCCTTAACTCAGAGAATAGAACAAAAATATGCACATTTTTTTCAGGCTGGAGAGTGGATCTCTTCCTTGCCTCCTCCTGTTTCTCTTACTCAACGTTTAATCAATCACTAAATCCTATAAATATTCCTCACTGATCTATTTTTAAAATCATTCATCCCTATTTGTCCACATTTCCACTACCTTAATTCTAACCACCATAATTTTTTGCTACAACTACTTTCAACATCTTAAATAGATGTACTCTTGCCATCTAGCTGCCAACCAATCCATTCTTGAAAACAATGCATGTTCTTCAGTTTTTGGCTGTAGCATGTAAGTCTATTATATATGTCATATATGTGTGTGTATTATGAGTTCATTTGATCAAGTTCGTTATTTATAATGTCCAAATCTTTATCTTTTTCAGTCCATTTCCATTTATTTCCATTCATAGTGATGACTGATTTATTTGGTTTTATTTCCATCCTCTTATTTGACATTTCCATTTGTCTAGCTTTGAATTTCCTTTTCTTTTGAATTGAGTGAGATGAAATTCTTCCCCACCCCATTATTCCATTAGTTTCCTTGTATTATTTTGGAAGTTTTTTTAATTTCATTTATTTTATTTAATTGGTTACTCTAAAAGTTTTACTGTGTATATAATTTAACAAAGTCTAAAATCAATCAAAACTTTGCTTTATTTCCCCTAACGTTAAGAAGTTTTCAATATTTAAATTTATATATTTTTACTTAATAACTTTTTGTAGCTTATGCATATTTTACTACACAAATGGGACAGTGTTATTATTGTTTAATTTACAGTTAAAAATGCTTAGATTTATCCATATGTTTATTATTTTCTTTGCTCACTATTCTTTATTCAATCTCTAGTCTTCTATTCGAAATCACTTTCCTTCTTTCTGAAGTATATCCTTTAGAAATTCCTTTAGCAAGAGTCTGTTGGAAGCTAACCTAGGTTTTGTTTGTCTGCAACTGTCTTTATCTCACCCTTGTTTTAAAAATATGGCCTTAATGGTTATAAAATTCCTGTTGACAGCTCTTTTATTTCAGTACTTTAAATGTTACTGCTGGGAGTCAGCCATCAGTCTAGGTGTCATGACTCGGGAGGTAAGCTGTTTTTCTCTGGGACCTTTAAAGACCTTATTTGTTACTTGGTGTTTGGCAGATTCATTACATTGTATCTTGGCATGGGGTTCTTTTTATTTATCCTACTCAAATTAAGGATGAGAAAAATCATAGCTTTCATTAGTTCTGGAGAATTTTGAGCCACTATTTCTTCAAATATCGTCTAACAGCCCCATTACCTCCTTTTAAAATTCTGATTAGGCATGCCTTAGATCTCATCATTCTATTCTCTACATCTCTTAACCTCTGATTATAATTTTTATTATATTTCTGTGCTATACTGTGGGGTTTTTTGGGGGCATTCATCTTCCAGTCGAGTAATTCTCTTTTCATTCTGGGACTATTTCTAGTTCAATAATTCATGCTTCAGCTGTGTCTAATCTGCTATTTAAACTACCTTTTGAGTTTTTATTTTCATTTATTATATTTGTCATTTCTAAAAATTCTCTTTGAATCTTTCTAATATTCTGGGTCATTTTTGATATTAATATATAATTTTGGTGACATTTATTTCCTTAAATGTATTACACACATATATTTTAGATTCTGTATGAATCTAATCATTCTAAAATATGAAGATGCTGTGCTTTACATTCCTCATTTGGCAAATGGGGATAAAGTAATTATTACTCATTAGATTAATTTGAAGGTTGAATGATTTAATAAATGTAAAGTTGTTAAAAGAGTACATAGCACACTACAGAGTAACCTCTACAAATGTTAGCTCTTATTATTTTTGATGCTGTTATTTATAGAATTGATTTTGTTCTTTACTGACTCCAAGTGGCTTATTTTTCTCATGTGTTAAGTAATTTCTGATTGTGAACTCATGTTCCTTGAAACATTATCAGGTGGAATATGTTAAGGCTTGTAGGTAAGTTACATTCCTCTCAAAAGGACTTGCATTGGCTTTTGCTGAGCCATGGGCACACTACCAATCTCAACTAGTTTACATTAAATTCTTGGCTTGGGTGTTTTCATGACATATGGATCGTGTGAATTTCAGCCCCAAATTTGCCTGAGGGTTGGATTTTTGGTTATTAATTCTCATGAGAAACTTCTTTCCCCTTCACTGAGAGACAAGACTAAGAGAGTCAAAATTCCTTAGTGTCACACTTTGCAAGATAGACTCTTTTCTAATTTACCTGGTGAGGTTATCACTCTTTAAGGTCCCAGGTCTTTGTGGGTGTCACTGATTGCAGGTCCCGTGGTATGATAATCTATATCTTCAAGGTCTTTCACTAGCTTAAGTGCTTACTTACTTTAATGAGTTCATTTTTTTCTGATTATTTTTTAAATTTTATTGCCATCTCAATCCTCCCTTAAAAATGTATTTTGAGTATTTTATCCAGAATTTGTAGGTATTTTGAACTCAAATGTTTTTCACACAAAGGGTCAGATAATAAATATTTCAAGCTTTGTCAACTGTATGGTCTTTATTTTAACTATTAGCTTTGCTGATGTAGTAGCACAAAAGCAACCATAGACAGTATATAACCGAAAGGGCACGACTGTGTTTCTATTAAACTTTATTTACAAAAATAGATGACTGACTGGATATGAATATGACCCATGGGCTTCAATATTCCAACCCCTGTTCTGTAATATAGCTAAGATTAGAAGACACCAGAATAATATTTCTGAAAATATTTCTTCTAAGATTTCTGGCAGTGATAGCAAAAAGGGAAACCAAAGTTGGTTACTGCCTTATTGAATCCTAAAGCTTTCTTTTCTGTTTGGAACTCTAAGTCTTATAGGAGAAAATCCAATAGGAGCTTCCAGGGAGACAACCCACAGTGGGGTTGGACACAGCTAGAGTTGAGATATGGGGGAAACTTGAATTGTTTGTTTGCCTTCCAGGTTCTTTCTGAGGGTGTCCCCTGCCTAATGCTTGGAGTGAATCCCGCTGGATCATAGATGCTTGGATATCTTCAAGTCACTTCCATTTTCCCCATTGCTCATAATGTCTGAACAATCTCCAAACATGCAAGCACCTTCTCTGTTAAGAGACCATGTTTTCATATTTTCAGTGATGGTATAGGCTAAGATAATTTGCCTTTTCTTTTTTCTTAAACTAACTTAGGTACTCACCATGAATTAATGCTATGTTTTGATTGAATCTTTGGGGCTAAACAATAATGTTATTTCTCACTGTAGACTGAAAGGTGGTAGAAATGGGGACGTGGATGTATTTCTTTATTTCCTGAAATCTGAGTGCTCAAACCTCACTTTTACAACAAAGGTAGCTTTGGTACAATTTTTGGAAACATCAAGCTTTCTGCTGAGCAGATTGTGAAATCTTATTGGTTGGAGGGAATTCAAACCCAGTTTAGTGGGCACAGGTGCTAGAAGTTGTAGGTAAGAAGGCAGGAATAGAGTCTGAGGCTACAGGTGCAGAAAAAGATTTTTCTCTAAATGCAGTTGCTCAAAAGCTGGGCTTTGTCGTTCTCTTATTTGAAGCCCTTTGAAAATCAGGGATTTTCTATGGGCATGTTGTCAGTGGTGAGCCCCGGGGCCTGTCAGCTCAGAGGTTAATCGTGCTAATTAACAGAAAGGGCACATGCCTCAGAAAGTGCCTCAGCAGACTGGCAAGTTTTCCCAACATTTCATGGTGTGACTTTGAAAAGGTTACAGGCAAATGGCACCTTTCACTTTAAAAATCTAAACCATGGTTTTTTAATCATTTTTAAAGTTTGAGTTTGAGAAGTCCACAGTGGCAAGGATATGGACACTTTTTTAGTGTTATTCAGAAACTTGTCCCACGGGAAGTCTGGAAGGAAGGAAAAAGACTGTGTTTTTAAATGCATCATTCTCACTCTTCATTCCTTTATGCCTCGCTTTTTCTTTCTTGACACTTATTTTAAAAGCCCTTCTCCCGCCTCCTTCCAGTGAAAACCCACGCCATATCCCTGATCTGTTGTGGAAGAACAGACTGGAAGACATCTGCCTCTTGCCTTATTTTTTTAAACTCCTCTAAATGATAGAGCCAATTCTCCACACAGAGCTCCCGCTCCCTGAACTAACCAAATGGCGGCTGTTGGCAGCGTATTGACAGCTTGTTAATGGAGGAATCCTTGACAGTGTGACAACCTGCCTGGGCTGCTGGGAAGCCAAATCCGCCCCCACACAAACCGAGTAATTAACAGGTGGGGAAAAATAGCAACTAACTGCTGCTGAGGAGGGGAAAAATACTCAACCAAGTGAATTATGTATATTAAAAGATAACTTCTATTTTGCAATCCTTTTCCTAGTTCTTGCTAACAAGCATTGGAAAGTGCTTTAACTTTGGAGTCAGATGAGGCTGGATTTGAAACAAAGCTTGGCCACCTACTGGCTATGTGACTTTGGGAAAATTCCCTCACTGAACCTCGATTTGTGATCAGTAATATGGACAGATACCATTTGTGAAGCCACAATCATAGATCTCACATACAGGTGTTCACTTGTTAAAACCTCTTTTTATGGTGATGGATTTGTTAAATGTTCTTGTAGTTCTGTCAAGTTTTGCTTTTTATATTGTGAGGCTGGGTTTTTTATTTTTCATTTTTGGTGCATTAAGTTTGAAAATTTTATGTCCTCCTAGTGAATTAATTGGACCTTTTATTATTATTAGACAGTGACTCCCTTTATCTCTAGTCATGCTTTTTGTCTTAAAATTATCTTGTGCGATGTTATTTTATGTGCTGGTAGCTCTGTAAAAATCAATAAATTCTGTTTATTTTACAATTTTTCTGTGCTGTCAGGTTTCATGGGGTTAGGGGTGGAGGATGACGGGTATGGAGAAGAGGCAGGCTCTGGCTGGCTGTTGCTTGTTTAAGGTATCCACACTAGTTGGGCTGACCTTCCAGACACCTTTCTCCTCCAGCTCTCTCAAACCCAAAATATATTCCCATGTATTCCATTAAAGAAGGCATCTTGGAGATGCATGTGCTGGTACCACCCACACCGGTCAGAACATTTCCCTCTCAGCTCTGACCCACACTAGAAAAGATGTGAAAGGAATTTGTCAAAACTTAGATCTGTAGCTCTTGAAATGTTACTGAGGGCCAAAATTAATTTAGAAGACATTCAAGGCTGCTTAAAATAGTTGTTTTCAATGTTTCTTAGGTCTTAGATCCCTTTGTGAATGTGACGAAAGCTATGGACTCTCTCCTCAGGGAAAAAATGCACAAATGCAAGCTTTCAAACAATTTCAGCTTGTCTTATTTTCACCTTATAAAGTTCCGGAGGCTCCAGGTAAAGGGACTTTTATTGAAATTATTCACGTTATAAACATCAAGGGATAAAAGCCAGGATGCAAAATTTAAATAAATGCAAATGCCACAGAATGGCAAACTGTATAGTCCTGGCAGAAAATTTGCTGCCTACTCTTGTGTAGGGCAGGATCAGATTTACCAGTGAGAGCATCACCGAGTGGAACTACTTGTGTACACTGGAAACCTGAGCTGAGGACCAAATGGAAAAGTCCAGAACCAGTGAACCCATATGACCTCAGCTGAAGCACCCAGGAAACATCCCCAAAAGGAGACCTCCGTAACCCAGGGCACACCCCAGGCTCCTATGGAATAAAATACCAATTGAAGATAAGCTGAGGAGAAAATATCACAAGACACTAAGGAACCCCACCATGAAAGATAAGTCAGCAGGTGCAACGAATGGAGTATTCATACCTGAAAAAGTAGAAGTAATAAAATCAGCTGAAAAGTACTTTAATATAAGTGTGTTGAAAATATTAAAAGTTAAAAAAAGGCTAGAATCCATAAAAATGGAGCTAATAGAAGAGGACAGGCAAATTGGGGAAAAATACCTTGTTTAAGAAATGAAAAATATTGCCATGGGTGTGGGGAAATCTTTAAGGATGGTTTAAAGTGACTTAAAAAGTGAATAAAAAAAATGGAAAAATTATCAAAGAAAATAATCCGGAATACAGCAGAGACAGATAAAGATAAGTTGAAGAATGGAAGAAAGAATGTGAAATTTCACTGTAGACACACTGTACTGAAACTACAACACTCATGTATCATGGGAAAGTTCTAAAAGTTATCAGTCAGAAAAGACAGATTATTTAAAAAAGTCACTGTCAGACAAAAGGCAAACTGTCATTATCAGTAATAGATATGAGGAAATAGAAAAGAAAGAAAGAAAAGAAAGTCTCCAGGGCACTGAGGCAAAATTGTGTGAGCATATATCTCACTAATGTAAATGATGCAACAAACAAAACAAAACAAAAAACTGAACACTGCAGGAAATATGTTCAAATGTTGAGTATTCTAGTTAGAGAAATTAAAAGAAACTGTTATTTTTATCTTAATTTTTTGTATTATTCACTTTCCCTGCAATTAACATGATTTATTTATATAATAAAAACGAATATTAAAAATACCAATAATCTGGGAAGCAAAGTGTAGGAACATTGTGTCTGTTCAAATTAAGCTGATTCTTTATGGCTTACTTTAATAGCATTAAAAATTTTCTGTTGATGTATAATATTTAAACATTTTTCATGGGGTACATGTGTTATTTTGTTGTATGCATAGAATGCATAATGATCAAGTCAAGGTATTTACGTTATCCATCACCTTGAGTATTTATGATTTATATGAGAACATTTGAAGTCTTCTCTTGTAGCTATTTTGAAATATACAATACACTGTTGTGAGCTATAGTCACCTGACTCTGCTGTATGTTTGTACCCATTAACCAACCTGTCTTCATCCTGCCTCCCCTGCACAATTCTCAGCCTCTAGTATCTATCATTCTACTCTCTACCTCCATGATTTCAACTTTTTAAGCTCCCACATATGAGTGAAAATATGCAATATTTGTCTTTCTGTGCCTGGCTTATTTCACATAATGTAATGACCTCCAGTTCCATCCACGTTGCTGCAAATGATAGGATTTCATTCTTTTTATGGCTGAATACTATTCCATTGTGTATATATACCACATTTATTTGTTCTTTCAAATAAACTTAAGTGATAGACAATTCCATATCTTGGCTATTGATAAACATAGAGGTGAAGGTATGACATATCAATTTCCTTTCCTTTGGATAAATAGCCAGTGGCGGGATTGCTGAATCTTACGGTTGTTCTATTTATAGTTTTTTTTGTTTTTGAGAAATCTCAATACTGTTTTCCACAATGGATGTACTAATTTACATTCCCACCAACAGTGTATCAAAGTTCCCTTTCTCCACATCCTCACCAGCATCTGTTATTTTTTGTCTTTTAAAAAAATATTCTGAATAGGGTAATACGATGTGTCATCATGGTTTTGATTTGCATTTCCCTGATGATTAGTGATATTGAGCATTTTTTCATATACCTATTGGCCATTTATATGTCTGCCTTTGAGAAATGTCTACTCGTGTCCTTTGCCCACTTTTTAATGAGATTATTAATATTTTTCTTTTTACTGTTGATTTGTTTGAGCTCTTTGTGTATTCTGGATATTAGCAATGTGTTGGATGAATAGTTTGCAAATCTTTTTTTCCATTCAGTAGGTTCCCTTTTCATTTCAATTGTTTCCTTTGCTGTGCAGAAGCCTTTTAGTTTAGTACAGTCCCATTTGTCTGTTTTTGTTTTCATTGCCTGTGTTTTTGAGGTCTTAGCCATAAAAATCTCTGCAGAGAGAAAAGTCTTAAAGTGTTTTCTTATAGCAGTTTTATAGTTTTGGGTCTTACATTTAGGTCTTTAATCCATTTTAGTTGATTTTTATATATGGTGAGAGTTAGGTATGTAGTTTCATTGTTCTGCATATAAATATACAGTTTTCCCAGGCACCAATGATTGAAGAGGGTGTCCATACTCCCAATGTATGTTTTTGTCACCTTTGTCAGAACTTAGTTGGCTGTAAATACATGGATCTATTTCTGGATTCTCTATTCTGTTTCATTGGTCTACTGTGTCTGTTTTTATCCAATACCATGCTGTTTTGGTTACTATAGCCTTTGAATATGTTTTGAAGTTAGGTAGTGTGATGCCTCCAGCTTTGTTCTTTTTGCTAAAGATTGCTTTGGCTATTTGAGCTCTTTTTTAATTCCAAACAAATGTGGGGATTTTTTTTTCTATTTCTGTGAAAAATGACATCAATACTGATATTTTGATATGGATTGCATTAAATCTGTAGATTGCTGTGGGTAGAATGGTCATTTTAACAATATTAATTCTTCTGATCTATAAGCTTATGCTGTCTTTCCATTTGTTTGTGTTCTCTTCAATTTCTTTCATCAGTGTTTTATAGTTTTCCTTGTAGAGGTTTTTTTACCTTCTTGGTTAAATTTATTTCTAGGTTTTTTTATTTTTGTAGCTATTATAAATGGGATTGCCTTCTTGATTTCTTTTACAGCTAGTTCATTATTACTGTATTGAAGCAATCCTCACTTTTGTATGTTGATTTTGTATCCTGCAACTTCACTGAATTTTTTTATCACATCTAGGAGCTTTTTTATTGGAGTCTTTAGGTTTTTCCTAAATATATGATCATGTCATCTGAGCAGGTCAGTCCCCAGGCTCCAGATGGTGTGTACAGGCAGGTTCTGGCTGTGATGGCAGTGGCAGGCTGGGTAGACTGTCCTCAGGCTGCTGGAAACAGTATACAGATGCCAGTGGTGGTGGACAGGGTGGGGCAATCCTCAGGCCCCCAGACCCTGTGATTAGGCACTGGGGGCAGGGTACAGTGGGTGGGTGGATGTGTGTGTTTGGCTGAGTGGGCCTTTTCTCAGATTTCCTGGTGGTATGCTCAGGTGCTGGCAATGGTGGGCTGGGCTGGGTGACCCTCAGGCCCCATGGGGCATGCCTGGGTGGTTGCAACAGCAGTGGTGATGGGTGAGAGAAGTCTATCCTCAGGCCATGTTCAAGTGTCCTGTGGCCCTGTTGCTAGGGGATGGGGTGGGGTTGCTCACTTGGCTGCAGCTGCAGGCAGGCAGTTTTCAGACTGGGGTGTGCCTGCTTTAGCTCCTGTTGGTGGTGGCAGTAGCAGCTGCAGTGACAACAATGGGAAAAGCTAGTTCCCAGGGCCCAAACAAGTGCACATGCACAGCAGCTCTGCTCTTGGGAGCATGTGCTTTGCCTCCCTTTGTCCTGAGAGTAGCCTCTCTGATGTGCTGTACTGCTTGTTCCCTGGGGTGCAGGACTCTGTGTGTGCTGAGGGCCAACTGACATTGTGCTGCTGCTGCCCTCTGGGTGGAAGTGAAAGGATATCAGTGGGTTTCAGGGATGTGAAGATGTGAGGCTGTTGGGCCCCAGGGCAGGATGCCATCTGGTGGGGACTGGGCCTTCAAAATAGTGCCATGCTGCAGCTGATTAGGACTCAGGAGGTGTTTGGGCCCCAAAATAAGCTCTCTCACTCTCTCTCTGGAGTAATGCCATTATGTGGTTTCCAGGTAGCTCCCTATGCTAGAATCAGAGCCCATGAGGGTTGAGGGGCTGTCCCATGACTAGAATTGCACAGGTCAATGGTGGGAATGTAGATCATTGGGGATGTATTACTTACTATTTCCCCACACTGAGGAGCCTCTCCAGGCTGCCAGCCAATCCTGGCCAAGCAGCCTGCCTTGCTTTCCACTGCTTCCATTCCTCAGGTGTTTCCCATCACTTCTCTGTTGAATTCAGTGTTTTCTCTCAGATGCTCTATTCAAAGTGTGGTTACTTGTATTTTGGTTCTTCTTTGTGGAGGAGGCAGGTGCTGGATGCCTCTACTCAGCCATCTGAAAGCTCCTTTCAAATGGCACTGCAGTACGTGTTATCCCTGAGATTGTCCATTAGGCACAGGAAGGACAGTATTAAGGGCTCGTGAAAATGTTAAAATTTTAAATGCTTCCAAAATCAGAAAGAAAAGATGAGTATAATAATAATGAATATATAGGAATGAATCCATTGTGGATTATATTTGTCTTTATGTAATTGCAGTGATTATATATAGTTTTATTGTTTGTTTGTTTTAATGGAGGAAGGGTCCCATGAAGGCAAAAATTCCAGGGCACCATGGAAAGTCTAAAGCAGTCCTGCATTTCTAACTTTCTGTTTTAATTTTGGTTTCTCCAAAAGCAGAGCCTGAGACAAGGCTCTGCAGGCAGATTATCTGGGAAGTGATCTTAGGATGCAGATGTGAGGAAACAGGGAGAGAACAAGGAAAGAGGACAAGCCAATAAAAGCATGTGTTCTCAAGGTCATAGAGGTGGGCAACACAGTTCTTCTCACCAGGACCTCCATTCCTACAGAGGCACAGAATGTGTCCCAATATTCCTGGACATCCGAAGGATAAGAGGCCAGGGTATTTATCCACTGACTACTGTTCTCCATTTGTTGAGCATTGCTCCTGGAGGCTGTTAACTTTCACAGGGCTTGCGTAAATACTGAGTAGCTCCCTAGCACCGGAGCAGGCCCTGTAGCAGGAAATATTAATATAAAGTGCTTGCTCAAGGTGAGATGTTCTTAGCATAAGAGTGAGATTGCACAGTTGAATACAGCTGACGCTGAAACTAGAGATGGGCCAAGGTAATGTGAATCAAAACACCAAATGTCTGGTTTGGTTCTCCTGGAATCAATCAATAAATTATCCCCATGCTCCTGTACCATTTTTTTTTTGTGCATCTATTGGAACTCATTTTGCATTCAGTCATGTTCCATGCATCCCACAGTTCTTTTTATACTTGAAATATAAATTCCTTGTTCCAGAGAACCTTTCATATAGTGGGTGCTTAACATATATTGTTGATTTAATTTAGCTGAGAGAATCCTGGGCTAGGATTTAGGAGAACTGAATTCCAGTTCCCTCTCTGTAACTAACATGCTATATGATCTGGGGCAACTCCCTCAGTCTACTTTAGATCTTATAATTATATCTACAAAATGAAGAGCTTGTACACAATTTTCTCCAAGGATCTTTCTGAGAGGAGTCTACTCTCTGATTATTCCCATCCACCCCGTTCCATTGTGCATTACAGAGCTCCACCTATAATTCAGTCCTAGTGCTAGTTGCTAGGATTACAGTCTCACTGTGCAGGAATGAAACATATCTTCAAGGAGAAAGACATATGAAGAATTATAGCATAGTATGCGACAAAACAAAGCACAGAAGGCTGGGGATATACATGACCATATTTGTAACTAAGACTGAGATGTGTCAGGAGGAATTCTGGCAGAGATGACAACTGAGGTGACTCTTAAAGGATGAGTGATAAGTAATGGCAAGGATGTGGGGAGGACACTTCATATATAGCTTATCCCAAAAAGGGAGGCATCTCTCTCCAGACTGGGGACAGCTGGCTAAGGAATAAATATATATTCCCAGGGCCTTCTGACTTTTAGGCCCGTGGTATTCCATTGCCTCATATTGACTTTCTCAAGGCAATTTTTGATACTCTCACATAAAAGTTTTAATGTGTGTGCTAGCCTCAAGATTAGGAAAGGAGAACTAGTTACATGGACAAACTGTGGCTTCAAAGGTGGGAGACAAGACACATTTTTCTGTGTTTGCTTGGAAAGGAGAATTACCTTAACTTTATTTTATATTTCTTATTAAGCAGCACTCTGGAAATGGATTTTAAAAAGCTCACAGCCATAGATTAGTAGAGAGAAAAGAATATTATTTGCCACTAGACAGGTCTTCAGTCAATTTATATATGTTAAATCCATCCAGTGTTCCTCTCTTTGGTGGTAATGAGTACATTTCTTTTCAGAAATCAAAGTCCCTGTTATTTTCTCCCTATTTATGGTGATCAGGTATTTGTGTTACTTCAGGTAAAATACCCCAGAAATAGCTTGTAGAAGCTAAGTGCACCATGGGAAGGATGTATTACTGGAATTCCAATCCTCTGGATATAAATGCTGATATTTTCCGCTTCCTGTCTGGCATGAGTAAGAGATCACCTCATAATTTTACCTCATGGAGCCATTTTCTGCTTTAGGAAGAAATGTTCTTTGCTGACAAACATCCCCCTACACATAAATGTCATGCTGAGAAGGTTTCTCTTTTTGGAGAAATGGCCAAGAGCCTCATATTTCAATAGTTTGCTTTACTACAGAAGAGTAACAGATGACAAAACGTACCAAAGTAGTGGCTAGAATGCAGTCTCCCCAGTGTTTCCCTGAAGGATGACATGGAGGAGTGCTGGAGGGAGGCTTTACTACTTGTGGAGATTTCTCAGAAAAATTTGGTTCAGAATCTGAAATTTGGTGATGACTACATGTGTGGACACTGATTCATTGTTGCCGATGCCAGTTGCGGGTGTGAATTTACTACTCAAACTAAATCTGGCCACTACCATTTTTCAATTCAGTCTTAGTTGAGCTGACTTCTTGACTTTATAAGGGAGGGGAAGAGAGTAGAAGAAAGAACATATTTAATGAGACTATACTGAGTACACTGGCTATTTCTTTTACTAATGACAGGACTAAGTATTTTACATATGCTATCAATTCGATTAACATACTTGAATGAAAAACATCGAATGAGTCATTTACTGTGAGGATTAAAATCATATTATGCAATCTTTACCACAATTTCAAGAAGTTAGGCATTTCATCATCCAAAGTTTGTTGATGAGCAAATGAGAGTTTAAATCAATTGCCTAAGTTTGCACAATTTCTAAGTGACAAAGCTTGGATCTGAATCCACGTTTGTCTGACTCTAAAGCTTATGCTTCTGGCTCCACAGATCACACTGCTGTCGTGTGGTAAATACCTGTAAAACTGAACTTTTATGGAAGCAATTATGGTGCACACATTGAAAATGGATCCAGGGCATGAAGGAGTTATCCTCCTCAAAATCGCACTCTTTTTACATTCAATGATTTATTTATCAAATACTTCTTGAGTCTATATGCTTATCAATATACTATCATGAGACTGAGAGATGAACTTATTTCCAGACATACTTATCCTTGGATGACCTAGTAGGGAAAACAGAAGACAAATAAATAATTATTATTCAGTAGTATATACCAATTTGAGTATAGTTCTAGTGATCTATGGCTGAGTAATAATCACCCCAATTAATTAAAATTGTAATTAAAACAATAATTTTATTGTCTCTCATTGTTCTTAGGTTATTGCACTCAGCTTGGGGGCTCATGTTTTTGCAGTCCAATAGTAATTGAGACTGTGGTCATCCGAAGGCTTCTTTACTCACACATCTGGTTCCTGGGATGGCTGGAACAGTCATGGGCTAGTCAGATAGGTGTCTCTTTCTTCATAGGGAATCTCGACGTGACTAGCTTGGGATTTCTCATAGTATGACAAGCTCATGAATATGGATTTCTTCCTGGTGACTAGCTTTTCTTGGAGTAAACCTTCTAAGAGCCAAGGTTGGAAGCTTTTTCTGACTAAGTCTCAGAAATCATACAATGTCACTTCCACTGCAGTCTGTTGGTTACAGTGAGTCCCAAGTCCCTCTCAGATTCAAGAGGTAGGACTATACAAGAGCATAAATACTGAGAGCCATAGTTCAATGGGCGGGGGGGGGGTGCCTTTGGAGACTACCTACTACAGGTATTTACGGAGGGCTTTGAGAGCCCTATAGAACAACAGACCAACTCTACCCTAGGACAGACGAAGTCCAGCCTGAGAAGACTCTCGATTAAGGTGAAGTAGTTCTTATAAGTAAAAAGGCTACAATCTGGTGAAGCCCAAGTATTTGGGTTGAACAAGAGTGTGTGCGCGTGGGATGGGGTGTGTGGAGAGTGGCACAGGGCTTACAGATATTAGCAACAAGCATCCCCTTCCTGGCCATGCAGGGAATGTGGCCTTTAACAAATAGAAGAGTCACTGAAAGGTTTAAAGTAACCAAGTAGGACCAAGATGATTTTTGCATATTAGAAAGATAACTGTCCAGTTGCAGTGTGGAAGATAGATCTGAGAAGACAATAATGGAGTCAGGGAAATGTGTAAGTGAGAGAATATGAGATCCAGTCTAGAAGAGGACTATCCAGTTACCAAAATCCACCCTTATCAGAGGAGGCAGCACACTGGGAGTTTTAAATTATATACTTGTTAGCTGAAGAAGATGAAAGGGATGAAGGAGAAAGAGAAGAAAAGGACCAGGAGGCTTCTGCATTGGATAGCTTTGTAGATGGTGGTGCTATTTACTAGGTAGAGAGTACAGAAGCAGGAAGCAGTTATGCATCTAGACTTGAATTTGTTGATTTTGAGGTACCTGCAAGAAAGTCAAATGGAGATGCCCTATTTGCATTGTAGTGCACATCATTGGTGCTCTCTCCAGATTTCTTATAATGGACCAATACACATGCTTTTTAACTGTGATAATGGCTGGCTTCTAACAGCTCACAACTGCACCTTTATTCTGGGAATTGCCCTCACCTAGAATGGTCTGGGAGGTAGTGGCCACTCCCTGGAGGCAGCCCACAGCTGATGACTGATTGATATGGGGATACAAATGGCTTTTTTTCCTCGCTACCAGGTGGGACAACTCTGCGATGCCATTTATGCTACAGAGATCTCTATTGGTTCAGGCTGAAGCTATAGTTGAGCTGAAATCAAATCCTTATGTAGCTTATTCTCCTGCCCTAACTTTTCCCCTTAACTCCTCTTTCTGTCTCAGTAAATCATCTGTACAAGAAGCTCAAACTCAAGTCTACTTTTAGGAAACCTTACCAAAGACAGGCCTTTAGAAAATGTACTCATGGGAGGTTGTGTGGATGCAAAACAAGTTCTTTTGTGGTGAAAAGCTATTCTAGAAAATAGTTGGGTCTTTGTGTAGGGCTGAGTTGAGCTGTGACGAGTGAAACATTTAAGAGGGTCTGTGAATGTAAGGTACATGAACTATGAACTCTGGAACAAGACTACTTGATTTTAATCCCTGCTCCATTACTTACTGGCTGTGTCATCTTGGCAAGGTATTTAATCTTTCTGTGCCTCAGTTTCTCCATCTATAAAATGGGAGAATAATGATCCCTATCCAAAATAGCTATTGTGAAGAATAAATGAACTATTATTACCAAAGTGTTAAAACACCACAAGAGCAATTCTGTCCATTATGCTCACTGTAGTAGTCTCAGTACTTAGAATAGGGCCTGTCATATACTATATTCTCAATAAATATTTATTGGATGAATACATGTAAACCAATTAGTTGATACCCAACACAATTTCCCTCCTAAGAATTTATTAAAGAGACATACTTACAATAAGATAAAGCAACATAAGTAAAACATTAATTATATAAATAGCAAAAGCTTGTTTAAAGCAATAGCTAGCTTGGAATAGAAATAACTGGGAAAATATATACACATATATACATACATCAATCAAAAGGAGACTATGTAAATAAGTTGTAATTCATTCATACAATGGAATGCTACAGAGTCACTAAAAAATGAGGCAACTTGAAATGTACAGACATGGAATGACCTCCAACATATATTATATGAAAATGTAAGGTGCAGAAAAGAGCAAGGTGAAGAAAAAAGCGTGTGGTGCATATAGTATGTTGTTATTTGTGGAAAAATACATATGCATATTTGTAAATATTAACGTATATGCATACACATATGTATGCCTCCCCCCCCCACGTGACACACACAGTATCTCTGGTAGGATGCACAGGAATTGGCAACAGTGTTTGCCTCTGGGGAAGGGATCTGGCTGTCTGGCTGTCTGGGTTCATGAGCAGGAAGAAGACTGATGGTAGACAATTTTGGTTTCATGTGCAAGGAAAATATATCTTATTTTAAAACTAATCAAGCAATTCATAATTTTTTAAAGCAAAGAATTGATATTAAGCAAAAGTTGGCTGCACAGGGTTAGATAAGAGGGTGAGTGTATTTTCAGATGTCTAAGAGAGCCACAGGGCATCTTGCTGAAAATACATGTCTGGACATAGGACTGAGAATAATGCAGCATTTTTCTGCACAAGGGGGCACCAGGCCCTTTACCTGGTAAATCCTCTGTGAATTGACCTCTAAAGATTGATTATAGTTCAGGCTTCCACTCCTGTGGCTTGGAAAATTAGATTGAATGCCATTATTAATTTTGATTACTAGACCTGAATTTTCCATAAGAGCTTACTTAGCAGGCAGACAGCCTCCAGTCTTTCATAAATAATGCCCTGTAAGTCTGCCTTCTTAAGGGGATGGAGGCTACTAAGGGTAGACCAGGGGTGCCTACAACGTGCCAGGACCTCTACTCGGTAGTTGACTTGTACATCATGTTAGTTAACCCTCTTGCCATCTCTTTGAGTAGGCATCATTATCTCCATTTAAACAGGACACAGGCTTAGGTGGTTAAATCAATTGTCCATGGACATACAAGAGCATATGACAAGAGAAGGCATATGACAGGTGCCATTGACTATACCTGAGCTCATGAATAATTAATATTTTTCATAACTTTTTTTTTAAGGAAGAGAAACCTTAGACATCATCTTAGTTTGGGCCAGGTCACTCTGATGTTACAGGTAAGTGTGCTGTGGCCCATAGAGGGGAAGAGAGATACTCAGGTCACACAGGGGTATGGTACCAGTTAGAGTCACATTGTAGGTCTTTTGATGCTTAGCTCAGGGTCCCTTTGGGTTTTGTGTTATTAGTTCTTATTAAAGCTGGGTCCCAACAAAACTTTATGAAGGCTACATTACTCTGGGATTTAGTCTTAAAGACCCAGGAACAGCCCTTCTATTTATTCTAGGTTCCTTTCTTTTTGAGTCCCCATGTTCTTCACTGGTAACTTGGCCTATGAGTGTGGAAGCAACATACAAATTTTTATAAATAGTAATTTCTAGCTCCCTCCAATATAGATTAGAAGTGTCTTCCAAAAAGGGATTGAGTCTTTTGTTTACTTTGGAATTTCTAGACATCTTTGTTCTATGCCAGGCATGACTATAGGTTCTCATCCTGGCTTCCCTAATTGAGCAATAATCTGGCATTCATTTAAAAGGCTGGTAGAGAACCCAGGGATATTGTCACATTGATGTCTGGATTACAAGTGGAAGATCAAGTACAAATTTGAGAGCTACAAGCTGGAAAATGGCATTGCTTCCGTGGTAGGCGGAGTTCTGAGGTGGGCCCAAGACTCCTTTCCCATAGTGCACTCACTATGTATAATCTCTTCACTGTCATAGTGGGCAGGACCTCTGAATGTTATGGGTATCACTCCCACAGTTATGTTACATTATATGGGAAATGTAATGAGATTTTATGTAACCTTTTATGTAATTCTGGTAAGTTTGACTTTGAGTGAATCAAAAGGTAGGTTTTCTGGGTAGGCCTGACCTAATCAGGTAAGCCCTTTAAAAGGGGTTAGAGAGATCTCCTGTTGGCCTTGGATTGTTTAGCCACAAAGATATAAATTCCTCTAACAATCATGTGAGTTTGGAGGAAGATCTTAAGCTCAGATCAGACCCCAGTCTGGCCGACACTTTGATTGAAGCCTTGTGAGACCCTTAGCAGAGAACGAAGCTAAGCTGTTTCAGACTTCTGCTCTATAAAAATTGTGGGATAATAAATGAGCTTTAAGTTGGTAAATTCATGGTAATGTGTTAACACAGCCTAGAAAACTATAGCTCTTGTGTTTGTGGAAAGAATTTACACTGCACTTTATATAGTTGACTAGGGGCCTACACATGATTTCTCCCATTTTTTTCTTCCTCTTCATAAACTTGACTATATTGTTTTTTATATGAGAATCTTTAAGAACAAGAACATATGTAACTTTAGGTGCCTTTGTATAATATTTGTCAAATTATTTAATTTCCTTATGCCTCCTTTCATTCATCTGTGAAAGGACAGTAACTGTGGTTGGCTTGTCAGCTGGCCCATTAACAGGCACTCACTAGGAAGCTGTGCTAGCGAGAGGCTTCTATGAACAAAACAATAATCTATGGGACTTATGGCATATGTGAGCAGCTATGGTAGACTGGAAAGAGAACTGGATTTGGAATCCAAAGAGCTCTATTTGCATTTGTATTCTACTATTTTAAGAGCTAGGTGACCTTAGGCAGACCACTCAACTTTTCCGATTCTCAGTTTTTTCATCTGTAGAGTGAGGGATAATAATAGGCTAGTGGTAAGAACTAACTGAGCTGCTGTGTGACTCACGTTGTCCCCTTCAGTTTGCTTTAATCTTGTCTAAGTCGTCTCTCTTCTATAAATGTTGGAGCGCCCTAACCCTCTTGATCACTGGGTTCTTATAACTCTGGGAGGAAGCTTTACAGATGGGATTTTATTGGGAATGGGAAATTTCCAGGTGACAAAGACAAGGAAAAATTTCCATTTCCTTTCCAGAGTGAAATGTCACCCTACTCTGCTTCAGTGAAGAATAAAGGAATTTGAATAAAATGTCAGCTTTTTTCCGAACTAATTTGGGAATCATAATGACATGTACAATCTCAGCTGAACACATGAATATTTATAATTAAAAATTAAATTGTCCTTTTTTCAGCTTATGAAAGTGAACAGAAATCCCCAGGGGTGTCTTTGGCCAGAAGAGCTATTTGTTTTAAGAAAAATTCTAAGATAGAGAAGCAAAAAAACAAAAACAAAAATAAAAATCCGTTTAAAAACCCCACAGTGGAAGCCAGCTGGGGGTTGGTCAAGCACTGGTAGACTGATGGCGTCCCTTCCATCCTCTCCACACGGCTCACCGTCGGAGGAGGTAGGAACTGTTATCCTGGGATGGAAGGAGCTTTGCAGACAAGTCCTGGTTACTTGCTCCCCACCTCCTTCCCTGCCTCTGGCCAACCCTTTAGTGCACACATACATTTTGTTTTCCAGATATACTGAACCTCTTCAAAATCCAGTATAATAGGACAGGCGTACATTAAATACATAAAAGAGAGCGTGCTGTATACATAGGGGGAAAGCAAAGTGCTCTATAAGGGGTTTAACCTTTAGTTAGTGGTTACTATATCCATGTTGTAGATCAACAAACTAAGATTGAGAGATGTCATATATGTCTGTTCTTGATGATATATTGGAAGATTTATTCCCTTCATTAGAATTTTTAATTTTTGTTTTTAATTAAAGGGCCTCTTCAGGATGTTTCCTTATACTTAGCACCAATAGAGATCTACTGTGTTGTGGAGGGAGAAATGCACAGGTTGTAGGTCTGAAGTCTGGACTATGCGGCCTCGATCGAGGCTCCAGTTTGTGGATCCTTATTCTTTCTCTTTTTATTTCAGAATATTATGAGGGTACAAACACTTTGGTTACATAAATTGCCTTTGTACCATCCAAGTTAGAGCTACAAGTGTGCTCATCCCCTAGACAGCACGCACTGCACCTGCTAGGTGTGAATTTACCCATCCCCTCCACCCCCTCCCATCTGTCCTACACCTGATGAATGTTACTTCCATATGTGCACCTAAGTTTTGATCGATTTGTACCAATTTAATGGTGAGTTACATGTGGTGCTTGTTTTTCCATTCTTGTGATACTTCACTTCTTGTTTGGACAATTTCATAGTTAAACTTGATGACAAGAAGATTCTTCCAGCTTTAAATTCTGTGGCTGTAATTTCTGTACCTTTCATGTCCCAGTTTTCCAAACTTTATGAACCTGATATTATTGATTTCTCTGGGCCCAGCGGAGGGAATCATTTTGGGGACAAAAGCCCAGGGTTGTGTCAATTAGAACTTTTCACCCTAAATGATCTTCTCTGCATTTCTCTCAAACCTTAGTAAAGTGGGGGATCTGCTAAAGTGATTTGTTCTAGATTATTGAACTACATCTTCCTTTGCTGAGAAGGTAGAGAAGTTTAATAGCTCAGCAACTCTGCAGTTTCTTCCAGACATTTCAGGAGGCCTGGATTTCTTTTCTTTCTTTTTCATCCACTTGCTTCTTTGGAGTTAATGGTTTCTTTCTGTAACAGTGCCATGATCAACTTTCCTGGACACCACCGACATCCATAATCCCACTGACAGTGCCTTAATTGAAATGACATCTTAGAATTATTTCTTTAAAATTCATTGTTTAACTCAGTAAATTTAGTATTAATTAATGCCAACTGCCCTGGTGTTTTGGTCTCCCATTTGTCATTCTCTCAGCTCATGAAGCAGCACAGGAAATAATAGGTCTATTTCATTTTACAGGACTTATTTTACTTTACAATTCAGATTTGCTAGTGTAGCCAGAATGGAAATTCAAAATGGCTTGGTATTTTGTAATGACCATACACTTGGAAAAGAGAAAGCAAAGGGAAAGAGGAGGAAGAACAGAAGGAGGAGAAGAAAGAGGAGGAGGAGGAGGAGGTAGGTTGGTTATCAGATTCTACTCATTAGTGGAGGAGCCTTGGTGCTGAGGAAAGCACCAGAAGTCAAGTGCAGGGTCCGCAAATGTCAATCAGGGCTCCTTGGGTAACGTCAGACAACTATATGCTTTAAAAGCCTTGCTCCGTTTACATAACATTCAAAACGAGACTCTGTGGGTGTGTGCATGCAAATACAGTTAACTCTATTTGCCAGCCCTGTGAGAAAACAGTATGTTGTAGTTAATCAAATAATGTCATAACAAAAAGTTATCATGCATCTTGTTAATACAATACAAATTTTATAGGAATTAGGTTATGCTGGGAATGTAGACATTGAATCTTAGTGGTTAAACGTGATCTTAGGTTGGGTTTCCCCAGAAGACTCTGAGATAAGGATTTGAGAGCAAGTAGCTTATTTGAAGGTAAGACATGAAAGGGAAAAAGGGCTAAAATACTTATATTTTTAGTCACTTATAACATGGGCAACTGGGCTCTTCCCCATTGGGAGATGGTGCAAAACACAGCTCTGAGTGTGCCCCCTCAGGGTTGAGGAAGCTGGGTATGTGTCCTCCAGCTTTAACCCGTCATCTCTGAGGGCTTCTCCCAGGGGCACCAGAGCCCTGGAACTTCTGGTCTGCCCCATGTGTTTGACGAAAGAAAGTCTTTGAGCTTACTTTAGTTTGTAACAGGTATGTACTAGAAAGATGAATGCCAAAGGAATAGAGGTGGAACACAAACAGTATCTGCTTATGTCTAATAATTCATGTATAACCAGGCTTAAGAATCACGTAAGGTTAGAATTGGTGGTGGTCAGATTCTGGGATAGACTGCTTTGGGGTCAGGATTACCATGGGGGGAAAACATGCTCATCGTACTTTAACACTTCTCAGCCAGACACAATTTATCTGTACATCGTAGGTATGGTCGATGTTCTGACCAGATCCCCCTTACTGGGACAATACAACTCTGGCTGCTATGAGTGTTGGCTCCTAATGGCTCACAGCTGCCCCCCTCATCCAGAAAATTGCCTTTGGCTGATGGCAGCCACCTGGCCAAAGAGGTTTTCACCCCTGTAGGCACGGCCCACAGCCAATGACTCAGTGCCCTGACTTAGCCCTGCATCATGAATAAGTGTGGCTTGTTTTACCAGCAATCATCGGTTTTTACCCTAAGTGGTACTAATGTCCTGTTTGTGCATTTTGGCTTCATATAACAGTGTTTGGCCATCCCATGAATACGCCTCTTTATTATGCTGTATTATTTTCATATACCTTGAGAAGACCACCAGAAACCTGGCTGAGTGAGTGGGTAGAATGCATGTGTCTGCATTTGGGCCCAGAGAGGGTAATAGCAAAACCCCCCAGGCCAGGGACAGAGGCAGTGAACACCTTTGTATATGAGGCAGATTTCATTTTTCCCATTTAACAGATAAGCCCTGAGAATTTCATTAACTTGCACAAGATCACAACCTGTCTATTGGTAGATTTGGGATTTGAATCAAACCTCCCAGACACAAGGATCAGGTTTTCTCTATCACCTCACACTGTTCCCCAAAGATAAGACACCATAGTTTCTGTTTTACTGGAATCTTGAAGTAAGGGGAGAAATTGTTTGAGCTGTAGCATCTCTATTTCTAAGGGTCCTATATTATTAGTTGTCAATGACTCTGGCCAATATTGGCGGTGGGCTTTGGTTCCTCCCAGCTTTATTGATTATGTGATTTCCAGATCACATGAGAATTCCCTAAACCTAGTAATGCTTTCTGATTGGCAGGTGTGACTAGCACATACCAATGCAGGGTCTCAAGGAGTCCTTCCTTTAAGAGACTGATCACCTTGATACTCATGCTGAGTGTAATCCAATCTTCTCTTATTTATAGCTTAGAAAAGTCTCACAGTACCTTGGAGCCAATGTAACGCACGCCTTAATCATTAGTATAGTGTCAAGAAAGATTCCTTTACCATAGGGCCTGTTGAACACACACCATCAGGCAAGAAACATGGTCTCCAGGTGAAGCTTCCGTATGTCTGAACCAGGAGGGCTCTAACAGCATGAGGTCTGTTGATCCTTTCAAGAACTGATTGCATTTTCTCTATACTTTTTGCTTGACGTTCATTTAAATTCCACGAACATTTGCTGAACACCTACCAAGTGCCAGGTACCACACTAGGCCCTGGGAAAACTACAAAGACAAAGAAGACCTTGTTCTGCCTTCATTCTTGTAGAAGAGCCCAGCATATAAACAAACAAATATTACACATGGCAGAAAGAAGTAGGGCTAATTAGTCATTCCCTCACCCAGCTGTGGGAGCCCAGAAGGACAAGTAGTTGATTCTGACTGCAGGGGATGTGGAAGTGACATTGAAGGATGCACACAATACTGATAGACAAGGAAAGGAGCTAGATATATTTACATTTGTAGGCAACAACAGAGAACAGGAAGCAGCAGTTTTTTAATTGTTCTTTAATTGCTCTATAGTAGAGCTTTACCTGTAAGTTAATGCACATAGATTTTTTTTGTTTGTATAGGACAGATTCACTGAGATGGGAAGGGGAGAAATATCTCACACCTGGCAGGACTCCAACCGTGGGGTGAATTATTATGTTTATCACTAGTGTTTCATAACTTAGTCTTAAAGGGCCAGCCTCCCACCTGCATGGCATAGACAAAGCTATGACATCATGATTGTACTAATATTTCTGATCATCTGCATAACTCATCATGTGGCAGTCATCTGGACTGAAAATGTCCTGATGCAATTTGGTTGTTAGGGCAGCTGAAATAGACTGCTGGCGTTTGACTGTGTTAGTTTAACAGACCCGAGCTGTGTTTATGTTGAGCAGAGAAATAATTTTTTCCCATTAAAATGATTTACAAAAACTGTCATTCTGCACTTCTGCAGGTTCATTTTAAAAGGATTTGGTAGGATCTGTTTGTTAGCAGGAAAAGAAAAGAACAATATTGCCCCAGTTTTCACCACAGAGAGTAATGGGAAGTGACAGCCTAGGGCAGGCTGAAATGGTGACAGCGGAAATAGTTCAGTGATGAATGAGAAGGAGAACAATATTTATTGAACACCTGCTATGTTCCTGGCACAATTCTAAGCATGTTTTATGTATTGTTTCATTAATTCTGTAAAGATAAAATGAAATTATCCATGTGAAAGTACTTTATAACACGCTCTATAAATGTTAGGTATAATTAATATTTTCCTATATTGTAAAGCATTCTAAGATTCATTTGAGACCATCTATGCTTTCTGTTATCAGATGTTAATTTATGTTGAAGCAGCAGAAGGTCAGTTTTCTCTTTCTCATAACTTCTAAGTAAGAAAAAGGTGACATGAGAAGCAGATAAATTGACTCATGGGACAAAGGAACCAAAATGTGCAGGAAGAGGTCTTTGTTTAGATTTTTGTTTTCAAGTCTTCCTTTGGTTTTGACCTTATGAGCTGCTGGTGCACAAGCTGATTTTGCTATTAGAGGAGAGCAGCCCCTGTATCCTGTTGTCTACTCCCATCACAGCTGGAGAGAAGTAGTGTTAGGGGATTGGAATTGCCCTTCTGGGCAAATGGCTTTCTGGCCCCCAAGTTGTGACCAAATGTTGTAGCAAATTTCAATAGACATCCCAGCCCTATCAGACCTCAGAGGACATCAGTGGATCTCAGTGTCTAGACATAAAAGGTCTGCTGGATGAGAAATGGCCTGTAGAAATAGACCACCCATTCCAGAATTTAAAGGGGCTAATACTCAGATTTCTTCTCTGGAACCAGAAACAATTGAATTACTTTTCTACTAGGGAGCAGCTGGCTGATATTGCACCATTTTAAACTCCTGGCATTGGAATGTATCTCAGAGCCAGTCTCTCTCTTACCACATCCTTCCCCAGGACAAAAACTAAAAATGGTTTAATAAAGATTGTGCTTCATATAATGAAGGCACAAAAGAGCAGCTGGAAGAACCAGAAGCAACTCTCATTTCCCTTGATTTCTGTTTTGCATCAGCTTCTTTCACTATGTTATCTTGAATTTGAATAGTCTTCAGTGGCTCCCACTGTTTGGAGCCAAGTCTAAGTTCCTAAGTATAGCACGACAATGCCCTGTCAAATGCCCCTACCAATCCCCCAGCCTTATCTCTCCCTCAATAATTCCCTCTGTGTGCCCTACACTGCAGCCAAATTGTATTTCTCCAGTTTCCCAGAGGGCCCCATGGCTTTTCTCCTCCGTGCTTTTGTCTTAATGTTCTCTGTCTGCAATACCTTGTCCTCTTCCTGATACATCTAAATCCTACTCCTCCTCCTACTTCCCTTTCAATTGCTACTTACCCACAAGCTCCCTCCTCTCTTTCCCCAAGTGATAATGGCCTCCCATCCTCTGGAATATGTCAGTCTCAGAGCACTTCACCCAAGGCACTTTTCCTTTGTTATGGCAGGCTGTACATTATGTAATATGTGGTTCTTATGTAATATAGATATCATCATCATCATCTTATAGGCAACATTTTTACCATGTACTCATCTCACGAGGTAAGTCTTCACAAGGTTTTTAACAATCCTGCCTTGCTTGATCTGAGTTAGATCTTGCAATTATTAAGGACCCTGTGTGATGCTGTTTTATAATCTCATGACTGAGTGGAGACAAAGAGAGCAGGTGCCTTTGAGTCAGACCTGGGTGTGAGTCTCAGCTCTGCCATTCTCCACCTCAGTGATCTCGGACAAGTTATCTAACCTTTTGAAACCTTAGTTTCTGCTTTTCAAATGAAGACAATCACTTTTAGCATGGATGGTTACTATGGTGGTCTGAATAGCGCCCCCCCCCCAAAGATGTGTCCACTTCCTAATCTCTAAAACCTGTGGACGTTATTTTATTTGGAAAAAGTATCTTTGTAGATGCAATTAAGTCAAGGATCTTGAGATAAAAAAGTCATCCTAGATGCCCTAAACCTAATGTCAAGCATTCTTATACTAAATACATGGAAAAGAATTTAGACACAGAGAAGGCAATGTGAATCCAGAGACAGAGACTGGAGTGATGTGACCACAGGCCAAGGAAGTCAGCAACCACCAGAAGCTAGAAGCAGCATGGGACAGATTCTCTGCTAGAGCCTCTGTAGGGACAGAAGCCCTGCTGACACCTTGATTATGTATAGCTAGTCTTCCGAACTGTAAAGAGATTCATTTTTGTTGTTTTAAACCACCAACTTTGTGGCACTTTGTTATAGCATAATAATACATCATCATTATTGTGTAATACTAATATAATTATTATATTATATGGCTTTCTGTCTCTCCAATGAAACTGTGAGCTCTTCAAGGACAGGGACTCTTCCTTGTGTCCCTCAAACTGTCTACCCCTGATGCTAGCTCAGTTTTTGGAGCAATAATACATGTTTGATAAGTAGGACAGGGTATGTTTTCTGCTTAGCCTTTTAACTGACCATGTGAAATTGAGATTTTATCACTAAGAAGGAAAGAAAACTTTTTAAGAAAAAGAATTAGAGAAGGATTTAGAGGAAGAAAATCCTTCATTTTAAGAATTTATGGCCCAAAGTGTTTTTTTAAAAATCCATTTTTCAGTCCTAAAGAGCCAGGACAGTCTGAATGTATAATTTAGATCAGAGACAATGGAATTTCTCTCATTTTCCTTTTTCCTTTAGTCATCAGTTAGCATTTATCAGGTGCCTACTCTGTGCAGAGGTCTATGTAGCATTAGGCTTTCTTTGTATCCACACTTCAGTTTCTTGACTGATAATCACCTTGTTATTTCTGTGACTTACATACAGAAAGTTCATCCCCTTCTGTAGATACTCCATCCTCTTCTAGTGGGATAGAACTTTATCCATGGTGCTGAATGGGCACACAAAATGATCACAACCAGCCTAGTAGCTATATACAAAATATATATGCACGGCAGTTGAGGGTTAGGTCATTTTAGCAAGATGTTTGCTTATGTAAAGGAGGATTATATAAAGAAGGATTTCTAGAACTCTACAAACATCTCATTCATGCATCTTTCATTCTAATGCTTATTGAGTTAGTCCTCTGTACCAGGCACTCTTCTAGATGCTGGAGAAAATGGACCCTGTGATGAAGGTGGCCTTAGTCACCTTCAAGGTGAAACAAACACAATAGAGAAAGGCTGGTATGGAAACAGAATAATGGGGCATAGCCAAATAAGCACAAAAGAAATGGGGTGTGTTTGTTCACTTCTTCACTCTTTCATTCCTTCATTCAACATCAGTTGCCTTGTAAAGTAGCAAGCTTTCAGTCCTTGTGGGTGATTGAGCCCCGGCGTTCAGATGACTTGTCATAGAGTGCTTTCTGCAGTGGTTAGGGGTTTGATATTGACAGTATTTCATTCCCTTATGGTTCTAAAATTCTAGATTTCCATGACATAAAGTGAAATAGAGAGAAGAAGGCAAAAGAAGGAAAGGGAATTTGCATCTATTGTGAAATACTAACCCCTCTATTAATGCTGTTTCATCTCTTCCCCGTGGTTTTCCCCAACAAACCTATGGACTATGATAGCACTGTCTGATTTTACAGGTAAGGCTGAAGATACTAAAAAAGATTAAATTGCATTCTGAAGGTCACATAGCCAGCAAAATGGAGGAGTTAAGATTCCAACAGTGTCTGCCTGAATTCAAAGCCCAAAGATATCCCGAAATATCCCCATATAATCAAGCTGGGTTTGCATTTTATATGCTGGGTTACAGGTGATGCTGGGGTATAGTGAGGTCATTCTCACGCCTTAATTACTAAACTCCTTTGGTTTGTAAGCTATGACATGCTGACCACTGTAGATGCTGCCATATCACTTGAATGTCCAAATGCTGTCAATCACAGGCTTGAGGAAGAGGATTGACTGTTGTTAGCTTTTTCTCTGGAAGAGGACCTGGTATTAATCTTGAGGTAGTACTAGGCTCAGTGACACCTGTCCTAAGTTGTAACTCTTTTTGGTTTTTACTGAAATAACTCATCATGATGTTATATTTGTCACTTGTCAAGGAAATCAATATAGTCTAGACTTGTTACCTTGCCAAGACCTGTATTGGACAATTTATAGTCAAAGGCAAGTTTAGCAACATAACAGGAGAGGCAGAGAAGATACAGAGATCTGGATCTTTGTGGAAAATATTGAGACTTCAGAGTTTTTCTCCAACAGGGGTGACTTGTGTGCCCCTGGTAAAACTGAGGCAGAGAGAACAAAGGTGAGGGGACTGGACTGGAAAGAGGAAATGGAAAGTCTTCTTTAAAATAGGGACAGTCACATTTGCTTGTTAGTATTATTGTGAGGATTAAATAAGATATTATATGTCATATAGTTATTATATAGTGTCTAGTGTAGTGCCTGGCACAAAGCAGAGAGTGAATGAGTCGTAGCCATAGTAGGCACTGGACAGGAAGAAAGAGAAAAAGACCACGAGTAAAAATGACATCCAGAGCAACATCACAGAAATTTTCAGTGCCAGGAGTGAAAAGAAGGAGGTTGTCAGCATGAAAAGTAGAGATGGTACCTTTCATATCCTTTGGTCATTAGGTTGTTTCATTCATTTAAACAATTGTCAAGTAGCAAACAGTGTGCTAGGTGCTGGGGAAATGGAGACAAATAAGAAATGGTGTTGCCCTGCAGGACTCTAGAGTCTAGTTGAGGAGACAGATGTAAACACACAGTTGCATTGTGGATTGCTGGATGAGCAAGGCACGGTGGCAGTGATGTACATTCCACGAGCACAGGATCCTGATGTGTTTGCTTGCAATTTTTTCCTCTTGTGCCCATCATAGTGCCAGGAACATGGAAAACCTCAATAAATATCAGTTGAATGAATAAATATTGAATGAAAGAGTGAGGGAATCTGCTGGGGTGGCGAGGGAAGGCTTCACTGAGACAAAAATATTTGAGCTAAGATACTTGACATCTGCATATTGTGTAAGTGTCTTTGGGGTGGATGGGAATGTGTGTGTCGTGGGGATTGGGAGGTGGGATAAAGAGAAAGATACTAATTCAGTGGAGAATGTGTGTGAAAGTCACAAGGGCATAAGACAGCAGGAACCACCTGAGAATGGGAAACATTTCGGTGGTGCCGGAGCATGGGGAGCGCTGAGAATGAGGCTGAAGTGGCAGACAGTGACAGATTAAAATGTGATTCATTCCGTTCTACTGATTCATTCATTCCTGCACGTAAAAGGGATCTACTGAGTGCTTGCCACGTGCCAGGGACTGTTAGGCCATACAGGTGTTGGCGATACAACATTGACCAAACCAGGCGAAACTCCCTCATCTCCTTGAGAGTGCATTCTCATGTGACAGACAGCCAAAAGTATTTAAAACAATATACACACTATGCTCAATTGTAATTGGTAATATGAAGAAAAGTAAACCCTGAAAGGGGGAGTGTGGAGGGCTGGGAAGAAGTTGTATGGAGGAACAACAACACATGGGGCCTAGTGATTTCATATACTGCAATTCCTTGTTTTAGGGTTTGCATTTGCAAAGCCAGGTTACGTTCCTCCCCCGGCACTGTGACTTTACTTGACCCTGTGGCTCCCATCTGAGGTCAGGAGCTTAAGGTTCATGATTGCATTGGTGACTTTGCAAGGTTTTCTGAACCTCTTTAGCCATCCTGTGTATAATATCATAGGCAGTTTGTTTTTCCTGTTAAAAAAGAATAATAATTGATTCATTATTAACTATAATTTATAAACACTGTCATCCATGATATGGAACTCGATTTCAGTACACATAAACACTCCTACTATATATCTCACATCAGCTTAATTGAGGACTGATTTTTCTTATTCCTTAAATAAAATGAGTGGTGTTTATTCAGTTTCCTGTGTCAGGCACAGAGAAGGCTTGGTTATGGTCTCCATGTAGCTTCCTTGTGACTGGTTTGGGGGGCACGATAGTTCCACATTCCTTGCTTGCTGTTATTGCTCTACCATTAAATCCTTATCTGAGGGAAGGAGTGAAATAGCTTGGATCTTTTTTTTTGGGTCAAAGTAGGTATAAATATTTGAAAGAATCTCCTAATTAGAATTGAGATCTGCTCTGTTCTCTGTTGTACAATGAGAGGTGTCAGGTTATTATATGGAAACATAAGTTGCATTTTATTTAGACAGAATGTGGATAGGGCTATTTGCTCATTTTTCTAATTACCAGTAGTGATGCTGAGTGACATAAAATCAACTCTGCATGTCCTTCAAAGAGACTTTCAGGCCCAGTGACCTTGCATTGTTCTTCAGTCCCCTAAATACAGCAGGTGTGAGCCCCTCTCTTGTCCCCTCATTCCTCTACATTATCCCAACAAGAATGGGACTGCAAATGCTGAGACTTTGGGGTTGTCAGCTTACTCCCTACCTCCTACCTTTCCATCATTCCTGTCTTCTCAGTACTTTAACCCTTCCCTTGCTGCTTCTTTCCCCTCAGCTTGCAAACATGCTCAAATTTATTCCATGTTATAGAGAAATAAAAGAAACCTTTAACCATCATCTCCATCAGTCTTTTTTCTCTTTCCCTTCACAATAAAATCTCTTGATAGAGTTGTCTGTATATACCTTCTCTCCCTCACTTTTCTTTCTTCCTTGTTCCCTTTCACACTACAATCTTTGTTCACCAACATTCCTTCCCCTGTACACTCTGCAGGGATTGCTCCTGGTACAGAAGCCAGTGACCTCCCAGTTTCTTAAGGCAATGGGCCATTGTGATTTTATTTTTTGTTAGCATTTGACCCTGCTGACAACTTATCTTTTCCATTGCCATTCGTTACACCCCCAAGGTCCTCTTCTCCTGCAACCTCCCCAGTGGCACCTCCTCCTTAAGCTTTCCTCTCCTTAGTTCTTCGTTGGTCCTATTTTCACTGCACCTGCATTCATGTACTCCCTTGATTTGAACTACCTCCTCTATGCTAACAATGATTAGATCCACACCTGCAGCCCAGATATGTCTCCTAATCCAGGATCTGCTTATTTAATTGCTTGCTGGTCATTTCCACAGTGGCCTTTGCTTCACTCTGCAATCATGGGGTTGTGTTCACATTGGAACTGTTGCTCTTTTTCTGCAGTCTGAGCTGCCAACTTGTCCAAAGCAGTATATAGTCTGCGCTGTACAAATCTCCCACCCCAGCCTCCTGTCTCCTCCAGAAGTCTTTTATTCCCCCCGCAAGGTGTTATTTGGCTTGAATCGCTTATTGCTTGCACAAGGGGCCAGGAGTCCCTGGAACTTCACTCCTCATGCTGACTCTCTGGCTCCCTGTGGCTTCCTAGCTCTTTAAGAAACACATTTTTTTTTCTTTTTGGGGACATTGTTAGACCACAGTTCCCAACTTGCTTTGCAGTAACTGAATGGAATGGGATGTAAATGATTTCCAGACCTGACCCAGAAAAGACTCCTCTGAGATGTCCCATTTCTTCTCTTTATTTCCCTATGGCTGAATGGAGAGAACTCAGAGGCCCTAGGGAAGGGTGGAAACAAAAATAACCACATGGTTCAGAGCCTGTCCCTTCTGTTCTGACTCTAATTGAACTTTTCATAATAAGAAATAAGCATATTATATTAAGTGATCAAAATTTGGGGGTTTGTGTGTTATAAAAGCCTATGCTTGTTAATACAGTGATGTATCACTTAACAACAGGGATACATGTTGGGAAATGAATCATTAGGTGATTTTGTCATTGTGCAGATATCATAGAGTGTACTTACACAAACCTGCATGGTATAGCTGACTACACACTTAAGGTCAATGGTGTAGCATATTTCTCCTGGGCTACGAACCTACATAGCATATTACTATATTGAATATTTTAGGCAATTGTAACACAATGGTTAGTATTTGAGTGTCTAAACATATCTAAACATAGAAAAGATACTGATAGAAATACTGTGTTATAATCTCACGGGACCACCATTTTATATGTGGTCCATCATTGACTGGGATGTCATTGTGTAGTGTGTGACTCTATAACTCTATTGTTTAACAGTTAACAATTATACAGCACTTTATATGTCCCAGTTACTTTATGTTAATTAGCTCATTTAATATTCTCAAATGCTATATAAGATATGTATGAATTATTAACATTCTTTTATTTTTTATTTTTTATTCAGCTAATGATTATACTGAAAGCCCAGACTTCACCACAACACACTATATCCATGTAACAAAGCTGAACTTATACCCTCTAAATCTATAAAAATAAAAAATACAAAAAAAACACACATTCTTTTAAAGATGAGGAAACTGAGGCCAGAGAAGTTGGGTAACTGTCTTAGGATCGTAAGCCTGGCAATTGGCAAAGCTGGGATTTTATTTTTATTTTTTATTTCAAAATATTATGGGGGTACAAATGTTTTTGGTTACATGGATTACTTTTGTACTGCTCAAGTCAGGTCTATAAGTGTGTCCATCACTCAGATAGTGTTCATTGTACCTGCTAGGTAGGTTTTTGCCCATCCCCTCCTCTCCCCTCCCCACTGCTTGATTTCCACTGACTTTTACCTCTCTCTGTGCACATGTGTGCTCATCAGTTAGTTCCAATTTAATAGCAAGTACATGTGGTGTTTATTTTTCTCTCTTTAGATACTTCACTTAGGATAATGGTCTCCAGTTCTATCCAAACTGTTGCAAAAGACATTAATTCATCCTTTTTTACGGCTGAGCAATACTCCATGGAAGACATACACTACATTTTGTTAATCCATTCATGCATCGGTGGGCACCTCGGTGATTGATTCCACATCTTTGCAATTGTGAATTGTGCTGCAATAGACATTCAAGTGCAGGTATCTTTTTGATGAAATGACTTCTTTTCCTTTGTGTAAATACTCAGTAGTGGGATTTCTGGGTTGAATGGTGCAGACCTGGGATTTTAATCCTACATGGTTTACTTTCAGAATACCTGCTCCTAACAACTACACACAGATTCAAAAGAGATTTGTAGTAAGCAGAATAATGGGCACCTAAAGATGTATATGTCCTAATACCTAGAACCTGTGAATATGTTGCTTTACATGGTAAAAGGAATTGCAGATGTGATTAATTTAAGGACCTTGAGATTGGGAGATTATCCTAGATTATCTGAATGAACCCAGTGTAATCACTAGGGTCCTTAAAAGTGGAAGAGGAAGGTAGAAAGGTAAACATGATATAATGTGAGACTCAACTCACCATTTCTGGCTCTGGAAATAAAGTATATTTCTTACAAGTATATGAAAAGCAAGCTTGTCAGTAGATAATCCTGCTTGATTAGTAGACTATCAACACCTACTGTGCTCAATTTCTTTCATTTTTTTTGTTCAGTTGTTTTGAGTGTGAAGCAGATGGAGTATTTTTCCATTTAATTATTCATAAAATTTACATGTTAGGAATGAATAATCATGAACATCTATTTTGGTTAAAAACTTTCACATAGTAATCTTATCCTAAATAAATACACCCACTCTATAATCTTTAATATCCTCTGTTGAACTACTAAAAGCTTCTCAAACAATTGTTACCTTCTATTAAAAGTCTTATATTTCATGAATATCCAGATAAAAGATGGCACATGAAGAATACGATGTTTTTTATGCTGTTCCCAATGCTAAGAAGTGCAAAGAGCTGAAAGTTGAATTCATATGGAAAATATCTCCCAAAATTTAAATACAAAGGTCAGGATGGTCCTTTTTACCCCATTACCACCAAATTTCCCCCTCCTTTATTTTTCCACTCATAAACAAACATCACTTTTTACTATTCATTTTTATGTACATTTCTAGTAATCCTTTTGAATATCACGGTAATGTTTAATGACATCATTTTCTTTGTGAATATGTAAAATACAGCTTTGAGAAATGAGAGACCAATATTGATTATGATGGGAGAAGTGAAGTGATCTGCCAAGATCACGTGGTTAGTTTGAGCTGTTCCTGGCTCTGCACCCAGATAGCCTGGCTCCAGTGCCCATACTCTGACCACTGCATGGCACTGCCTTGTAGCTGTACAGTCTAGTGGGTGAGATAAGTACTTATTTCCTGACGCCTTCCTGAGATCAGAGATCATTGCCTTTCCTCAATTCACGTTTCAGCTGAGGATGCAGAGGCCCATATTGGTCAAAATTATTTACCCCAGGCCACGTGACTACAGTCTAGGGGCACAGAACCTAACTCTTTCTATCGCACTGAACTCAGTTGAATGCAATTTGTTTAGAAAAACATAAAGTCAAATGGGAGTTAGCCTACAACTGGAATAATCTTTTGGTGAAAAACTAAGAACATATCAACAGATCCTGTAGATTCCTACTCAACCTTGTCCTAATAACATGTATCTTTATGGTTCTTGCCCTTAGCAGCAATCCAAAGGTAAAGTTGATTGCTGCTTATGAGCCTTGTAGGTATTGTTAGGAGACTTAAGTGAAATGTGACATCCAAAGAATGTAGCCCAAAGTTGGATTTCAATAAGTGGTAAACATGGAAACCTAGGTATGATAGGTTCTATGATAGAGGAATGTCCGAGTGCTGGGGAGACAAAGAGACAGTGAAAATTCTGTCTGGCCTGGGAGTTACAGTGAAAAGAGTATGTAGAGTCAATGAGTCTTAGCATTTTCCATAACTTGTTTTTTTAGGATTAAATGCCAAATCTTCGTCACATGGGATTTGTGGTTGAGTTACATACAGTAGTAGATACGAGAGGTAGTATTAGAGGGAAGTCCTGAGTCCAGAAACTTTTGAAAAATTCATAGGCCTCCATATTTATGTCCCACTCTTGCTCTGCAGTGGGGAGAAAGCATCTCTCTGTCCTTGGCTCTGGCCTCTTTTCACACACTGACTCAATTTTTTTCCATGTTTTTTGGCATACTTCATTTAATTCTCACAACAGCCCTGAAAAACAGAGATTGTACTAATTTTAACATATAATGAAGGGTAAGTGACTCACTCATTTGAGCTCAGGGCTGTGGACTTCCATGGAATGTGGAAAGTAAATGCAACTCCATTTCTTCCGTTGATTTTTGCTATCCCTGGGACAGCTGTAGGTTTATGCCTATGGATTTGGCTTCAGGTGCCTTGACAAGGCTCCCTCATCGCAAAAGCGGCAGAGATGGCTATGATGGAAACTGGCTTCATATTGTGTCACTTATAATCTTGATCTTCTACTGTACGGTCTCTTCTTGACACAGTGCAGTCCAGAGCTCTGGGTTCCGGAGCTTATGTGAGCAGTGGTGTGGTCTGGAGCTCTGTAGTGTGAGACTCTCTCAAACGATACAAAGGCTTACCCCACTCAGGCATCCCTCGCTCTCTTTTCAGCAGAGCATGAAATAGCTGGCAGACAAAATGCACCTTCATACTCATGGGTCATATCAAAACCAATATACGTAACTTTTTTTGGTCCTATCAATAGGACATGCCAAAAAACAAAACAAAACAAAACAACAACAGAAAACACAACAAAATAGTATGTGATGAGCTGGGATGGTCAGTGACTTGGAGTCCAATGAAAGGGATATATTATGCACATTTTATATCATTTATATTACATTATTTACATTTAATTGAGTGCTTATTGGGTGCCAGGCTCTCAGATTTTGGAAAGGTGAAGAAGATACAAATCCTGCCCTCAAAATCTCAGTCTGTTCTTCAATAGGCAAAAAACAAATTAGGTCGAAAGAAATGGAATACTTGATATTTGATGACTTTTTGGAGGAGAATTTTTATTATTTTTATGTACATAAACTTCAATAATGTACATTTAGCCCACTTTAGTGGTAAGTTCTTTAGCCTTTGCCTTTTCCAGCTTGGCAAAGCAAGCCACAGATTTTGGAACTAGGACCTTGCCTCCTCAGTGATGACAAATCTCATTGCATTTGTGATGATTTCTAACTTTCAAAACCAAACAGATATTTCATGCAATTCCATGCACTGCATGTAAGAGCCATGATGAGTCCTCATCATTCCGCAGGAGCTTTATATGCACCATTTCACTTAATCTGTTCAACAGCTAGAGGAGGTGGACACTAGAGTTATTCCCAGTTTGAAGTGAGCAAACTGAGGTTTAGGAAAAGCAAGTTCTGCTAGCGGCGAATGTCAGAGCCAGAGTTCCATGCAAGTCTTACTCAAAATCATTTGGTCTCTCTGAACCTGGATCTTATTACCTGTAAAATGAGAGGAATGATAAAATTCCTCCATCATTTTGCAGTGAAATTAAACTTTACTGTAAAATGACACCAGTTCAAATAGCACATCTAAATCCTAAAAAATCCGTATGTAATTAAGACATAAGAAAAGTACATTTTGGAGGGAAATTAATATTGCACTTGTAGGAAAAAACATCTCTCTATATATGCAAACTGTAATTTTACTTTTGTTTGGTTAGAGGAGGAATGACTCACGGTACTAAGTAGGGGTAAAAAAAAACCTCAGAGGCCTCATGATGTAGAGCAAGATTGCTAACAATAGTAAATGAACAGATCGATAGCAAATCCATTTCAGAGAGCTCGCTTATGGAGAATATTGATATCTAATTTGGTCAGTTCTCCTGTGAGATAAACAGGCACCTGTCTCTCTGTGAGAAAAACCACACACAAGAGCTGAGGTAATGTTCTAAACAATTAATTGCATTATTATCGAGGCTTAACGGATTGCTTCAATATATTCACACAAAACCATCAAGAGGATCGGGCTAGCAGTTTCCTTGTAGCTGCTATCAAAATATACGACAGGATGTAGGAGTTTTAAATTATTATTACTTTTTACAGCATTCTGTGTGCATAATTTACAGTATAAATGGGCCTATTTGAAAGCCATCGACTAGGTCTTTGGCTTTGTTTCACATAGCAAATATGGTACACATCGTGGCATCTGCATTTCCCATGTGATATAGCTATTCAAACGGTAAATGAAACTATCAAAACTACTTGACTCTTATTTTCATGTTAAATGTTCATAATGCAAAGGTTTATGCCAGAGATATGAGAAAGACCTTCTAATACACGTGTCAGTTCAACCGAGCCACTGGAAAAATATAGATATTTCCCTCATGGGAAATATATGAGGGAAGAGAAGTATTACAATGTTTGCAAACACTTGCCCTCAGAGAATAATCTGTCCTAGATATAGATTTTTAAAATTGCCAAGTAAAATATTTCTTTGAGAAACCAAAGAATTTTTCCCTTTCTTTGGGAGGGAAGATTATGATTCAGCGAAAATTTATTGATTACTCAGTTTGTGCAGATATTTCTCACACATATCATCTCATTAATCCTTAAAGCAACCCCTTGAAGTGTCATATCCAATATGAAAGTTGAGGCGATAGTATTTTAATGAGTTTGTGTGGCACACCCAAGGTCATATGACAATGAGATGGAACAGTGGTATGATCAAACTTGTCTTTGGATTTCAATCTTTTCTTTTCTTACATGATTATTACGTATATTACTGTTAATTCAGCTCATTGTTTGAAAAGGGTGATGCAAACCTGTGAAAGGAAGCCATTAGGTTGCCCACATGAAAATAAGAAAATACAAAACTCATTTTGTGTCAAGGTTAGAGTTTGGGATATGAGTATTTCCCTCCCTAATAGAGTCTCCAGATCTAGTACTTAAACATCTAACTGCACAGATTAGCAAGAAATTCTACATGTCTCCATGCAAATGCCCTCCCTTTCTTTACATATCTGTGTGTTCTCACAAGTGCTTTGGAGTGGTAGTGGTCAAGGGTGATGCTGATTTGTTCTGCTGGCCTGGCTTTTAGTTACAGACTGCTTGGCTTTTGCTACTACCGTAGAAAAGTTGAGAGAAGTCCAAAGCAGCAGGGACACATTCTAAGTGGGATATCTTGTTCTCAAACCTGAGGCTATTCAAGCATGCCCCCGACCAATAGACAATATGGACTCCGCGTGCTAACTGAGGTGAGTTAAAACAGAGTCAGGTAGCTGTGGCTGGGTGAGGGAGTGGTCACATACTCTGTGTTCTCAAAAAGATGTTGTAAAGGTATCGCAAGATACCTTCCTACGGTCAAGCCAAACCAGTTCCCATGTGAGTGCCAAGATAAATTGTGGCCAGAATCCACACCCCTGGACCCTGATCAGCCATTGAAAGAAACATCGGACAGAGACTTCAAGTTTTGCGCTTGGAAACTGACCAAAGCTCACCTGAACCAACCAATTGAAGCTCATATGTCCTGGACAATCAGGCTGTATCAACCAATCATGACTCAGTGGTATCAACCAATCAGAACTAAGCAATTAATCCTTTATTTGCATAAACAGACCTGTTCGAGAATCTGGGTGGGGACTTTTACTGTAAAACCTGAAACCTCCCTGTTCTCCGGAATAGCACCTTCCTTTCACTGCAAAGACTGTCTCCCCTGTTTGCAAACTGGTCACAGGAATAATACCCTTTTCCTTCAAATCCTTTTCAGAGATCTTTTGTTCACAAGGCTAACAGAGTTGCCATTTTCCTTTGTAGATTTCCACCTCTGTGGAGGGGGCCTTTGATGGATATTGGTCTCATTCTCACTTCTTTTATGTTATACATTGATTTCAAAGTTTCAGCTCTTTTAAATCACAATCGAAGAGATTTAGGTAAGAACAGGCTTCTTCTCAGCCTGACTGACTTGGTGAAGGGGTAAGCCCGTTGATCCTTTTGCTATTATGGTAATAAGTAATTATGCTGATGTTGTAAGAAAAGATTTTTTTGACTTAAGAGAAAAGAGATACAAGGGAACATAAATGAAATAAAAATTCTATGATATAAAATTTGAAGCAGAACTATCTTATGATATACTGATTGTTTTGTCTTATTTAATTCTTAATCTGTCCACTAATCTGTCTATGCTTCTCTAAGGCCTAGAATCAATGACAACCAAGTAATAATGAGCTCCCCAAGGGTGCATACTGTGGTATCTAAGCACTATTTCCCACTAAATAGAACCAGCACTTTCCAGACATGATTGATTTCAGGTTTGGGAAAGAAAATGTGCAAGGTGAGCTTTAGTATTTTACTGTAATCGAAAGCTAAAAGCTATCTAAGATGAATGAGATAATTGAAAACAAACCAGGTGCCAACTTAAGGGAACTCCTACTGGCCCAAGATGAAACGATCTGATCATCAAAATGAATAATGATTGCAATAGATTGAAGCACATCAAATATATAAAAATCCATAAGTTTCTAATAGCACTGAAAAAACTAATTTAAAAAAAATCTCATTGGTCATCATGGGAGTTTATGAGGGCACCAACTCATTATTTTTAAAAATTTGGATAAATTTATGGGGTACAAATGTAATTTTGTTACATGTGTAGATTATATAGTGATAAAGACAGGGCTTTCAGAGTAAATTTTATTATTAAGGTGAAATAATCATTTACTCAGGTTTCCCTATATAACTGTATTTCAGATTAATGACAGTTTATGAGGGAGATTTCTTTAGAGAAAGATTTCTACTGGTAACTTGCAGAAGGAATGATAGAATCAGAGAAACTAGATTTTTGAAATTCTTTTAGCTTTAATGTGTTATATGTGATAAATAAAAACTGTATATACTTGAGGTGTACAGTGTGAAGATTTGATAAACATTGTTAAATGATTACCATAATTAAGCTATTAACAGATTCATCACTTCACATAATTACCTTTTTTGTGGTGAGAACAAAGATCTACAATCTTAACAAATTCAAGAATACACTACAATGTTGTTAATTGTAGTCACTATACATTAGATCCCCAAAACTTGCCTTAAAGGATAGCTTGCACCCTTTGACAAACATCTACCCGTTACATTTCCCCAGCTGCTAGCAACCACCAACCACCATTCTACTTTCTGCTTCTATGAATTTGACTCTTTTAGATTTTATGTATAAGTAAGATCATACAGTATTTTTCTTTATGTGTCTGGCTTATTTCACTTAGCATAATGTCTTCCAAGTTCATATGTGTTGTCATAAATGTCAGGCTTTATTTTATGGCTGAATAATATTGCACTGAATGTATGTGTGTGCATGTGTGTGTGTGTGCGTGTATTACATTGTCTTTATCCATTCATACATTGACAGACACTTAGGTTGTTTCCATACCTTGGCTATTGTGAATAATGCTGTGATGAATATGACAGTAAAAATAACACTTTTTTTAAGTGAAAGGAAAGTGACTATTTCAGAGATAGCAATGGGGGAATGGCCAAGACTCATGCCTCAAAGAAACCATTTGAAAATCTTGGGCTGAGGGTAGGGGTTTATTTAATTTATTTATTCTTTTACTATTATTTATTTCAAAATATTAGGGCATACAAATGTTTTTGGTACATGGATACCTTCTATAATGCTTAAGTTGAGGCTTTAAGTGTACCTATCACCAGAATAGTGTTCATTGTATCCCAAAAGTAAGCTTTTAATCCTCACCCTTCCCAATCTCCCCACTTCTTGGTTTCCAATGTCCGTTATGTCTCTTTGTGCCAATGTGTGCCCATGATTTAGCTCCCAATTATAAAAGAGTACATGTGGTGTTTATTTTTCCATTCCTTAGATACCTCACTTAGGATAATGATTTCCAGTTCCATCCAAGTTGCTGCAAAAGACATTATTTCATTCCTTTTATGGCTGAGTAGTATTTCGTGGTATATAAATAACACATTTTCTTTATCCACTCATGAATTGATAGGCACTTAGGTTGATTCCACATCTTTGCAATTGCAAATTGTGCTGCAATAAACATGCAAATGCAGGTGTCTTTTTGATAAAATGACTTATTTTCCTTTAGATATGTACCTAGTAGTGGGATTGCTGGATCAAATGGTAAGTCTGCACTTACTTCTTTGTGGAATCTCCACAGTGTTTTGCATAGAGGTTGTACTAATTTGCAGTCCCACCCATAGTACATAAGCATTCCTTTCTCTTTGCATCCATGCCAGCATCTACTGCGTTTTGACTTTATAATAATGACCATTCTGACAAGAGTAAGGTGGTATCTCATCATAGTTTCAATTTGCATTTCCCTGGTGATTAGAGATGTTGAGTAATTTTTTTATATATTTGTTGGTTACTTGTCTATCTTCTTTCAAAAAACTTCTGTTCATGTCTTTTGCTCACTTTTTAATGGGGTTGTTTGTGTTTTTCTTGCTGATTTGTTTGAGTTATTTATAGATCCTGAATATTAGCTCTTTGTCAGATGTATAGTTTGTGAAGAGTTTCTCCCATTCTGTAGGTGGTCTCTTTACTCTGCTGGTTATTTCTTTTTCTCTGCAGAAGATTTTTAATTTGATTAGGTCCCATTTATTTATTTTTGTTGTTGCTGTATTTACCTTTGGGGTCTTAGTCATAAATTCTTTGCCTAGGCTGAAGGCTAGAGGAGTTTTTCCTACATTGTCTTCTAGAAATCTTATGGTTTTATGCCTTATATCTAAGTCTTTTATCCATTTTGAATTAATTTTTGTATATGATGCGGGACAGGGGTCCTGTTTCATTCTTCTGCATGTGGCTATCCAGTTTTACCAGCACCATTTACTGAACGGGGCTTCCTTTCCATAGTGTATGTTGTTGTTTGCCTTGTTGAAGACCAGGTGGTTGTAGGTAGATGGTTTTATTTCTGGGATTTCTATTTTTGTTCCATTGGTCTATGTCTCTATTTTTATACCAGTACTATACTGTTTTTGTTACTATAACTGTGTAATATAATTTGAAGTCAGGTAATGTGATGCCTCTAGATTTGTTATTTTTGCTTTGGCTCTTCATACTTTTTTGGTTCCTAATGAAGTGTAGAATTATTTTTTCTAGAACTGTGAAATATGATGTTGGTATTTTGATGGGGATTGTATTGAATCTGTAAATCACTTCAGGCAGTATGAACATTTTAACAATGTTGATTCTACCAATCCATGAGCCTGGGATGTTTTCCCATTTGTTTGTGTCATCTATGATTTCTTTCATTAGTGTTTTGTGGTTCTCCTTATAGAGATCTTTCACCTCCTGGTTAAGTATATTCCTAGATATTTTATTTTTTTGTAGCTGTTGTAAATGATATTGAGTCCTTGACTTTTACTCTCAGCTTGATTGTTATTAGTGTATATAAATGCTACTGATTTGTGTACATTGATTTTGTAAACTGAGACTTTGCTGGATTTATTTATCAATTTTAGGAGTCTTTAGGGGTCCTAGATATATGATCATATTGTCAGCCAACAGGGATAGTTTGACTTCTTCTTTCCTGAATTAGATATCCTTTCTTTCTTTCTCTTGCCTGATTGCTCTGGCTAGGACTTCTAGTACTATGCTAAATACAAGTGGTGACAGTGGACACCTTTGTCTTGTTCTGATTTGTAGGGAGAATGCTTTCACCTTTTTCCCATTCAGTATGATGTTGGCTGTGAGTTTGTCATATATAGCTTTAAATGTGTTGAGGTATGTTCCATTTATGGCCAGTTTGTTCAGGGTTTTTATCAAGAAAGGGTGCTGGATTTTTTCGAATGCTTTTTCTGCGTCTGTTGAGATGATCATGTGATCTTTATTTTTGCGACTGTTTATGTGGTGACTCACATTTAGTGATTTGTATATGTTAAACCATCCTTGCATCCTTGGCATGAAACCCACTTGATCATGGTGAATTATCTTTTTGATGTGCTGTTGAATTCGGTTTGCAAGTATTTTGTTGAAGATTTTTTCATCTATGTTCACATAAGGGATATTGGCCTGTAGTTTTCTTTTGTGTGTGTGTTCTTTCCTGGTTTTGGTATTAAGGTGATACTGGCTCTGTAGAATGAGTTAGAGAGGATTTTCTCCATGGTGTTATGGAATAATTTCTATATGATTGGTACCAGTTCTTCTTTGTACGTCTGTTAAGTATTTGACTGTGAATCCATCTGGTCCAGGGAATTATTGGTAGATTTTTTATTACTACTTCAGTCTCACTGCTCATTATTGGTCTGTTTGGGATTTCTATTTCTTCCTGATTCAAGCTTGGGAGCTTGTGTGTTTCCAGGAATTTATTTTCTCTACATTTTCTAGTTTGTGTGCCTAGAGATTTATGTAGTATTCACAGATGACATTTTATATTTCTGTGGTATCAATTGTAATGTCTCCCTTTTTTTTATTTCTGATTGAGCTTATTTGGGTCCTTTTTATTCTATTTCTGGTTAATCTAGCTAGAGGTCTATTGATTTTGTTTATCTTCTCAAAGAACAAAATTTTTGTTTCATTGATCCTTTGTATTGTTTTTCTGGTTTCCATTTCATTTAGTTCTACTCTGAGCTTTGTTATTTCTATTCTTCTACTAGCTTGTGTTTGGTTTGTTCTTATTCTAGTTCCTTGAGGTATGACATTAGGTTGTTAATTTATAACCTTTTTTCTTTTTGATATAAGCATTTAAGTCTATGAATTTCCCTCTCAATCCCGCCTGCTTTTTCATATCCCATAGATTTTGGATGCTTGTGTCATGACGGTTGTTCAGTTCAAAAAATCTTTTGATTTTTATCTTAATTTCATCATTGACCCAAGGATCGTTCAGCAGCTGGTTGTTTAATTTCCATGACTTTGTGTAGATTTGAGAGTTTTCTTGGAGTTGATTTCTAGTTTTATTCCACTGTGATCTGAAACTATACATGGAATGATTTTGATTTTTCTGAATTTCCTGAGACTTGTTTTTTGGGCTAACATATGATCTATCTTGGTAAATGTTCTATGTGCTGATGAGAAGAATGTATATTCTGCAGGTTTTGGGTAGAATGTTCTGTAGGTGTTTGTTAGGTCCATTTGTTCTACAGTTCTGTTTAAGTCCAGAGTTTGTTTGTTGAACTTCTGCCTTGATGATTGGTCAAGTACTGTCAGTTGGAGTGTTGAAGTCCCCAGCAACTATGTTGTTGCTGTTTATTTCTTTGTTTGGATGTAGTAAAATTTTATTTATAAATCTGTGAGCTATTGTATTAGGTGCCTATATATTTAGGATTGTTATATCTTCTTGCTGAATTGTTCCCTTTATCATTATATAATGAGCAACTTTGTCCTTTTTTTACTGTTGTTAATTTAAAGTCTATTTTATCTGTTATGAGAATAGCTACTTCTGCTTGCTTTTGGTTTCCATTCATTTGGAATATTTTTTTCCATTCCTTTACCTTGAGCCTATTAGTATCCCTGAAATTTACATGGGTTTCTTGGAGATAGTAGAAACTTGGGATTTGTTATCTCATCCATTCAGCTAGTCTTCATTTTTAAAGGAGCATTAAGACCATTTACATTTAATGTTAATATGGATATATGAGTTATTGTTCTGTTCATCATGTTAAATGATATCTAGTTGCTTCGTTTTCTCCCCTCAATTACTATCTTTTTTTTTATGGTTCATTCACAACTTTATTCAAATTTTCTTTTTTTGTGTGTATGTGTTACTGTTTTACAAAATAAGGTTGTGAGCTTTAACTATTGCATATTTTCACATCAGTGGGTATCAATTGTTCTTTTCCATGTATAGAGAAGTTTAAGCATTTCCCGTAGGTCTGATCTACTGGTAACAAATTCCCTTAATGTTTGCTTGTCTGGGAAAGAGTTTATTTCTCCTTAATTTATGAAACTTGGTGTTGCAGGATACAAAATTCTTGACTAGCAGTTATTTTGTTTAAGAAGACTAAAAATAGGACCCCAATCCCTTCTGACTTGAAAGGGATCTCTCTGCTGAGAGATCTGCTGTTAGTCTGATGTGGTTCCTTTGCAAGTAACTTACTGTTTTCATCTCATAGCTTCTAGGATTTTCTCCTTCACTTTGACTTTGATCAGGCTGATGCTTAAATGTACTGGTGATGTCCTATTTGTTGTGAATCTTCCAGGTGTTCGATGACCATTTTGTATCTGGATATATAAACCTCTAGCAATATCAGGAAAGTTTTTCTCTATTATTCTCAAAAAGGTTTTCAATGCTTATTGCTTTTTCTTCTTCTCTCTCAGGGATACCTATAATTTTTATATTATTTTGCTTTGCATAATCCCATATTTCTCTCAGTGATTGTTCATTCTTCTTTGTTCTTTCTTCTGCATTTCTTGCTGTCTGGATTATTTGGAAATCCTTGTCTTCAAGCTCTGAAATTCTTTATTTTGCTTGGTCTAGTCTGTTGTTAAAGCTTTATGATGTATTTTTCAATTCCCTAAATGACTCTTTCATGTCTTTAAGTTCTGTTATCTCTTTTTTACTGTTATCTCTCTCTTTAGTGAATTTTTTGTTCATGTCATGAATCATTTTTCTTGGTTTCTTTGAGATGGTTTTCTACCATCTCTTCAATTCCATTCATCTTACTTGCCATACATAATCTGAATTCCATATCTATCATTTCAATAATTTCCTTTTGGTTGGAGTTCATTGCTGGAGAGCTATTCTGATCCTTTGCACGTGGTGAGATAGCCTGTTTTTTCATGTTTCTGTAGTTTTTATGCTGGCAGCTTCTTATTTGGGGTCACTTATCTCAGCTCAAAACAGATAGCAGATATTCTACACCTATTATCCTCTGCTGAGACTGCTGTTGCTCAGTGAAGATAGGGATGAGTCCTTGGATGGCATGCTTGGATCCTAATTTGGAAGCTTGAACAGGCAGCAGAGGGATGGATGCACTGTGAGCCTTTAACACTGCTGCTTTGTTACATCTCCCCTGTTCCCCTGTGTTTGTCACTGAGCCACTGCAGCAGGGCTGGCTCCTGGTGCTAGGTCCACACAAAAGGTGGAGCTTGCCAGCAGGGCAGTGTATGCATGGGGGATGGAGAGGTATGCTGGGCATGGTGTGCACATGTGCAGGCCTGGGCAGCCAAAGTGCTGCATACATGTGTTGTGCAGGGTGTGGTACAAGGCATAGCAGGTGCTCAGAACATAGTGGCCCCACAGGGCCACAGGACATGGGGCAGAGTGGCCCCTAGTGTAGAGTGGGCTGGCAGATCACAGCTCATGTGCAGGGTGGAGCAGGACCCCTGAACAGAGTGGACCTGCAGGACAGGGCACCTACTCAGGATGGAGCAAGTCTGCGGCTATGGTGCTCACATGCACAGGGTGGGGCAGAGTGCGCACAGGGCATAGCACCTAGGATGCCTGTGTAGAACAGGGTGGGTCTGTGGCATGCAGACTGCTCAGATCCAAAGGCCATGGCTGCACTGGCTTTCATCCCACTTGGGGCCTTTCAGGCAATGGGGATGGCAGCAGTGGTCCAGTTGCCCTGGCAGTAGGAAGTGGGCACTGAGGGCTATGGGCATGTGCTCTGCCTGGGTCCTATGGGAAATGCAGTTGATCAGAATAGCCCAGGTCACAGCAGTGCCAGGCCCTTAATCTCCTGCTCTGCCCAGGGCTCCTGGCAGAGTTGTTGGTGGTGGTGGTAGTGGGTGCGGTGGACATTACTTACCCACAGGGTACACATGAGCACTGGGATTTCCTGCTCCCTCTGTACCTGGCAGGGACAAGGGGGAGGCTGCTGTCACTTATCTGACTCCTGGGCAAAAGTAGCATTTTAGGGTTGGGATGTTACAATTGTGCCAGATGCAGCACCCAAGGCTCATAAGCTCACCATCTATTCTCTCTGGAGCAATGCAGCTGCACAACCTTCATTCAGGTCTCTTTATCAGTTGAGAGCCCTGCTGCAGTGGAGGGGGACTCCTGCTACTCTGGTTGCAGTATCCTCAAGAGAAGCATGTAGTCTGGGCCTTTCTCCTCTTTCCCTTTCCGACATGTGGGTGCCTTCCCTCATTACCTGCAGTCCTGCTGAGAAGCTCATCCCATTTCCATCTTCTTTACTTCACTGCCTCCTCCTCTCCATGGATTCTCAGTGCCCTCAATCAGACAATCAATCCAAAGGTCCCCTCTTCATTCTGTTGAAACATTTGCACCCCCTTAATATTTTGATATTAAAAAATTCTATTTCTGGGCCAGCAGAACTTCCATGAGATCTAACATGTCACTAAGGATCCCCCAGCCCTGAGCAGCCATCACTCCTGGACTTGGTTTGAGAGAGTTGAGGAGAACAGGTGCCCTGCAATGCTATTAACCTACAGCCAAGAGAAGAAGATCAAGATGAAAAGAAACCAGCAAAGGAATCATGGCAACGTGAAAAAACAAAATAGTTTGACACCCACAAGGGAACAGAATGGAGCTATGGTAGTGGACTCCACCCACAAGGAGATTGCCAAAATGACAGAAATGGAATTCTGAAAATGGGTGGCAAATAAGATGAAAGGAATTGAAGAGAAGGTTGAAAACCAACAAAAAGAAGCCCAAAAGATATTTCAGGAAATCAATCAGTGAAAAAAAAAAATGAAAAACTCACTGGAGAGCTAGACACATAAGAAAGGATATAATGGAACTTAAAGAAATGAATCATTTAAGAAATTTCAGAACACAGCAGAAAGCTTTAATGACAGGCTAAACCAAGGAGAAGAAAGAATCTCAGAATTTGAAGACAAGGCTCTAGAGATAACCCAGTCATTCAAAGAGGCATATAGAGTATAAAAAAGTCTGAGCAATCACTGAGAGAGATATGGGACTATGTGATGTGAACTAACATTCAAATTATATGTATCCCTGAGGGAGAAGAAGAAAGAGCTAAAGAAATGAAAACCTACTTGAGGAAAATTGTTGGAGAAAACTTCCCTAGCATTGCTAGAAATTCAGACATACAGATAACAAGATGGACATTGAACACTGGCAAGATTCATAGCAAATAGGTCATCTCTGAGATACATAGTAATCAGCCTGGCCAAAGTTAAAATGAAGGAGAAAATTCTGCAAGCAACAAGATGAAAGCATCAAACAACCTACAAAGGAAAACCCATCATGCTAATTGCAGACTTCTCAGTGGAAACGTTGCAGGAGAGAAGGGATTGGGGCCCGATCTTCAATCAACTTAAACAGAACAACTGCCAGCCTAGAATTTTGTCTCTTGCAATGCTAAGTTTCACAATTGAAGGGGAAATTAAGTCTTTTCCAGACAAACAAACACTGAGGGAATTTGCCATGACCAGACCTACACTGCACAAAATACTCAGAACAGCACTATACACAAATCAGGCCAACAGATACCCATCGGTGTAAATTCAACTGAAAAAAAAAAAAAACCCCAAACTCACAACATTTATAAAACAATAGAACAAGAGGTAAAACAAAGCAATAAGGCACCATCCGACACGATGGACAGACCACATCCCACATATCAATGCTATCATTTAATGTTAATGGGCTGAATGCTCCTCTCAGAAGACATAGAGTGGCTGAATGGATGAAAAAACACAACCCAATTATCTGCTGTCTCCAGAAAACACATCATTATGGTTTTAATGTGCATTTCTCTGATGATTAGTGATGTTGACCACCTTTTTATATACCTGTTGGCCATTTGTATATCTTCTTTGGAAAAATATCTATTCAGGTCCATGTTGCTGTAATTGACAAAATTTCATTCTTTTTTGTAGCCAAATATTATTTCACAGTATATATACCATATTTTCTTTATACATTCATCCATTTACAGACACTTGGTTTGATTTCAAATCTTGGCTATTGTGAATAGTGCATCAATAAACATGGAGGTGCTGGAATCCCTTCAGTATATTAATTTCCTTTCTTTTGGATAAATGCCCAGTAGTAAGATTGCTGAATTGTATGGTAGTTCTATTTTTTGTTTGTTTTGAGAAATCTCCATAATGTTTTCCATAATGACTGTACTAATTTACCTTCGAACAAGATTGTTTAAGAATTCCCTTTTCTCTGCATCCTCGCCAGCACCTGTTATTTTTTGTCTGTTTAGTAATAGCCATTCTGACTGGGGTAGTATGATATCTCATTATGGTTTTGATTTGCATTTCCCCGATGATTAATGGTGTTGAGCATTTTTTCATAAGCCTGTTTTCCATTTGCATATCTCCTTTTAAGAAATATCTATTCATATTTTTTGTTCAATTTTTAATGGAATTATTTATTTTCTTGCTATTGAATTGTTTGTGTTCCTTATATATTCTGGATATTAGTTGAGTGTTGGATGAATAGTTTGCAATTTTTTTTTTCTGTTCGTCAGGTTCCCTCTTCACTCTGTTGATTGTTTCATTTGATATAGAGAGCTTTTTAATTTAATACAATCCCATTTGTTTATTTTTGTTTTTGTTGCCTAAGCTTTTGAGATCTTAACCAAAAATTCTTTGCCTAGAGCAAAGTTTTGAAATGTTTCCCCTATGTTTTCTTATAGTAGTTTTACAGTTTGGGGTCTTACATTTAGATGTGTATTCCACATCCTATGCTGCCATCTTGCTGACATTACTTGACCTTTAGCAATTTTAAATGAATTAATGGATTTAGGGAATTAGGTGAAAGGCCATTAAAGAAAGGTTGATGAGGGACTTTATAAAGATTGTTTGGGAAATCAGGATGACAACACTTGCCTACCGATCAATATTAGCATCACTAAAATTGGAAAAGACAAATCATTATGTGACTTATCATATGATACAAAATGAAGTATTTAATGTAACCGATGAAGTATTCCTACCTAAAAAATTAAACTAAAATCTAATCAGGCCTCTCTATCTATCTAATTACAAGTTTATAGGAAATATGGGGAACAGATGGACAATCTAAAATAGAGCAGAAAAATTCAAAATTCTTCGGGATAAGTGACTTAATTTCTCTACCAATGCCATGAAAAGAAAGGGTAAATATAGGTGAGAAATAAAGATTTAAGAACATATGCTAGATAGTTTGCAAAAGTGATCAGTTTTTGGGAGGGGGGAATGATTTTGCTTCTTATGCTATGAAGATGCAGAGTTTATTGTTTTACCCTTTATATCTGGTTTGGCCTTGTATTAATAACATGCCTTGATGAACAGAATGTGACAGAATTGACAGTGTGCAAGTTCTAGAGCCTGCATCTGAAGAAGGCTTGTGTGTTGTATTCTTGTACTCTTGGAGTCTTACCACTGCTTTGCTTCATAAGCCCAAGCTACCTTCCTTGGGGATAAAAGACTATGTGGAGAGAGAGAGACACAGTTGACAGCTACACCAATCACCAGACAGGTGATGAGTCCATTTTGGGCCATCTAGAGTTTGCTAAAGCCACAAGCTGACTGCTACCACATAAAAGACTCCAGGAAAGACCAACAGAAGAACTACTCATCTGAGCCCAGAACAAATTGTTGATCTATAGAATGCATAGCTGATAAATTATTCTTGCTTTTAAGCCACTAAATTTAGGGGTGGCTGTTATGCAGTGGGAAATTGCTGAAGCAGAGTCACAATAACCAAATGCAATATGTTGATCCTATTGGAGCCACATTTAAACAAATCGGTTGTAAAAAGAATCATCTGAGACAAAGAAATTTAAGCATGGACTGCATATGAGATGTTATCAAGAAATTATTACAAATTTTATTAGTAGTTTCATCATGTAAATAAAAACTAATATGATGCGTACTGTAGATTCATCAGAGAAATGCCCTGATATATGAGATTTGCTTTAAAATAACCAAAGAAAAACATGGAGAATATAGATAGAACAAAATTGGTAGAATATTGATAATTATTGATGAGTAATATGTTTATTGTTTTTTGATATATTCTCTCAACTTTCAATTTTGTTTTAAAAGCTTTTTGTATTAAATTTTTTTAAAAAAATCAATTGTTCTTAGTGGCATCTCATCAAACCTTTATTTTCAACATGTGTATCCCTTTTCTGCCTTTTCCTAAGGAAAGAGGATTCTCTCTAGAAAGATCTCTGGGTGGAGCTGCTTGAAGGCTGTGTTAATTGTTGCATTAATGGGGTTTGAGAACCATTAAGACTGTCACACAGTAGGAGCAGCCAGCTCCATATTAACTTTAGGAGGAGTGGTGGGACCTTCACATGGGGGCGCTGTCCACAACCTGGCATCCCTGTTATTCACGCAGTTTTTATTTAAAAAGAGTTTTATTTGACATCACAGAGATAAAAAAATGAATGTGACCCATCTGCAGTCGAATTCATATAGAGAGTCTAGTTGTTAGCTAGGTAACTGCCTAGCTTTCCCAGGTGGCTGAAGTCTTTACACCTGCTAATTTAGCTGAAGATGAGATAGCTGCAGTGAACTCCCCTTTAGGGCTGTTACATCTGTGAGTCTGGATCATGTCATTTTAGCAAAACCAGGTTTGAAAATTTCATTGAGGGATGGTTTGTCTGTGTGAAAGGTGGCTAGCCTGGTAGAGGCTTTCTGGTGTACCTACGCATCATTATGTTCAAAGAAAGACTGTCAAGTGATGGATTATCGCACCCTTGGGAATAAGCCACCTAAAGACCTGGTTCTCTCTCTCTCTCTCTCTCTATGTGTGTATATATATATATATCATATATATGATATATGAGATATATATATATATATATATATGGAATGAAATAAATTAACCTATAATTATCAATCATCTTCTCTTCCCCATCCCGTCCCTTCACTTCTTACAAATTTTAAACAGCTACAATTTACATTAGGGCTCCTACTGGCCATGTTCTGTATTAAACATCCCACGTACCTGATCTTATTTTGTTTTTACTAGGATCTCCACTGTTTGCAGTATTTTTTTTGTCATTTAAAGGTGAACAATCTGAGGGCAGAGAGACTACATAACTGTTTCAAATCTTCTGTAGTCCACTACCACATCTTAAATACAGAATGGGCTCTGAGCTGAGCCATTTTGCATAAATCAGAGACCATATTTATTTGATTAAAACTCATAAAATCAAGAGGAACTGTTCCAATGTTTGGGCCATCCCAACAATCAAGGAAGTCGTTATGAGACTTGACTGAAGATAGCTGATTTAATTGTCTTGTATAAACCCATGTAGATTTTAATTAGAATGTCCTCTGGTAACATATCTAAGTTTTAGAAAATGCTACTTCTTTCAACATATATGACTCATATAGATGTATATAAAACATCTAATATAGAGACAAAAGTATTTTTAAGATTGGTTGCATTTCTTACTAAACCAATCCTAATAATAATTGAGTAACACTTTATACAAAATGCTTTTACTTTTAGCCACTTATGAGTCAGGTTATTGTAGGACAAAAAGTGGCTTTTGAATCAAAGGAACTTGAGATTCAGTTCTAGCAATGCCCTTTATTGCAGTGGCACTTTGGCAAATTAGTATCTCTGAGCCTTGGCTTTCTTATCTGTCTAATAAAAACACTGATGTTTGTAACCCATGAAGGAAGAAGTGGTATTATATAATAATGCTTCCAACACAGTGTCTGACAGAGATTTTCCTCCCCTTGAATGGAAAATTTGCCTTTTTATTAATATGTATTAATAATAACATATTATTAATATGTTCAATATATAAATATTGAACTTTATCACGATTTATGTATTCTTGGACCATTCTGTACAACTTAGTGACCATTAGTAGTAATAAGGTTATTGCCAATGATGGCAAGATTACAGGATGTTAATAAAATAGTGTTTTATGGAATATGTTGACTCCCATCACTGAAGTCATGATAAAGACAGGGGAAATAACCCAGGGGACAGGCTATTCATGATGTTCCACCCTCTAGTCAGGTTTCGCATATGGGGGAGTGGCTCTCTATCTTTTCCCAATTTAGTATTCTTTCAAGAATGCCATGCAGACCGCAGAGCATGTGAGGCAATGTGAATGGGCAGCTGCATGACTTACCACCTGCACCCACTTGAGCAGAGTCTGGTGGAGAAGCACATGCACATATTTGTGACTTAATATGTGCCACACTCTTCCCCTTGTTGTTGTCATTTTTAAAAAATGATAACCTTTTTCCAAACTTCTCCTCAGATTTTTTCCTAAGAGGGGAGCCAAATAGAACACATAAGACCTTGCCTTTTTTTCCCCTTTTTTGACACTTTATTTGCATGTGGTGATTCTTATTATAAAGCTATTGAATTTTGACTAAGACCTTTAGTCCTATTTGGTTAGACCTCTGCTGTGTGTTTGGCTTCATTTCTTGTTGTGGTTTAAAATATTACAAACCTTTCTACATTTCTTCATGTTTTCTATCCTCATTTGTCTTTTTCTCCTACAAGGTCTGACTCTTCCATGCCAAGCAGACCAACAGTTCCTCTTTAACTTAATATTTTCCCATAGTTTAGAAAATATCACCTAATTCCAGCGAGAATGGCTTTTAACAAAAAGTCCCAAAACAACAGATGCTGGCATGGATGCGGAGAGAAAGGAACACTTGCACACTGTTGGTGGGACTGCAAACTAGTCCACCCTTTATGGAAAGCAGTATGAAAATACCTCAAAGAACTAAAAGTAGACCTAACATTTGATCCAGCAATCCCACTATTGAGCATTTACTCAAAGGAAAAAAGTCATTTTATAAAAAAGCACAATTCACAATCACAAAGATGTGGAATCAACCCAAGTGCCCATCAATATGTGAGTGGATTAATAAAATGTGATATATGTATACCCTGGAGTACTACTAAGCCATAAAATAGGGCAACTAATACCTTTTGTAACAATCTGGATGGAACTGGAAACCATTCTTCTAAGTGAAGTATCACAAGAATGGAAAAACAAACACCACATGTACTCACTATTAAACTGGAACTAATCGATCAACACTTATATGCACATATGGAAGTAAAACTCAGGGGAAATCAAGCAGGTGGTGGGGCAGGGGTTGGGTAAATTCACACCTAATGGATACAATGCACATTATCTGGGTGATGAGCGTACTTATAACATTGACTCAAACTGTACAAAAGCAATCCATGTAACCAAAACGTTTATACCCCCATAATATTCTGAAATTAAAACAAAAAACCAAAATAGATCCTGTGAATTCTGTTCAACATTTCCTACTCAAAATTATCTGGCTAATGTACCTAGGAAAACTCAAATCCTCTTTCTCTCAAGCTGCCCTTATTCACTGTGAGATTCTAAAAAGAGATCTTTATAAAACTTAGCAAAAGCAAGGCAAAGCATAACTTTACTGTTATCTAGGGACATGTTTTTACACACCATTCCAGAGGTTCCAGGAGTTAGGCAGGTTATAAGGTACCTCTCATTCTCTTCCTCCTGGCAAAAAGTCAGCTGAAAACTATGACTCGAATGGTTCTAGTTTCTGCAACATGGCTATTCCTTTTATGCCACTCTTCGTATCACCTGGGCTTTGGAAGGAAGCAGGGAAGTGAGGGGTGAGGAAAAGAAAACAAAAGGGAGTAGGCTAAAAATCAAAAGACCTATGTTCTTACCCTGGTCACGTGATGCTGTGCACAATTAGCTGTATGGTATTGGGCATGCCATTTTATCCTCTCTGAACCTGTTTCCTTATCTGTCAAATGGGTTGGACTAGAACATTTTTCAAGTCCCTCCAGCTTTTACATTCCATGACTCTAGGAAGGGAAGTAAAGGAGGGGAGGGTAGAAGAGAAAGACTGGGTGGGTGGAGCCTCACTGAACAACAGAGAGAGCATTTCTTTGTTACCTCTTTCTTTCATCCAGAGAATCTATCCTACTTTACAGAAGGATGTAACACTTAGAATAACCTTTTAGAAGCAATGTGACATTATCTTGTAAAGCTGAAAATTCACACACTCTAAGGTGCAGAAATTTCCCTTCTAGGTTTATACCATGAGAAAGCACTCACATGCACACCAGAAGACACGTACAAGAGCGTTTAAAGCAGTATTGGCTTGGAAGGAAAAACGTGTAAACCATTCAAATGTCCATCAGAAAGGGTAGAGAAATAAAATTTTTCCCCCAAACCAATAATAATGTATTCTGCTTGCTCTTGTAGCATAATTGGCTGAATTTGTTCATGTGGCAAACATATACTGAGTGTATTCTTTTTTGCCTGTCACTATGTCAGCTTTGGGTGCTAAACATATCCCTATGGTTAATGGGATTTTCTGCCCTTGCAGAATCCAACATTCTTTTGTTTTTTTCTCACAGTATTGACATACTAGTTCAATAAGTCAATTTTCCCATTTAATTGTGGAAATAGTACACTAATATATCAATAGATTATCTCATCTTAATGACTCCTTTGCTAAAATTATAAAATGCATTATTGTTTTTCCTTTGACAGGTTTTTAAAAAGAATTCCTTCTTTTCTTTCCATCTGTTCTCTGTCTCAACAGGTTTACCTTATTTTGGACATGTCATGTAAATGGAGTCATACAATAAATGACATTTGGTGAATAGCTTTTTTTCACTTAGCAAAATCTTTCCAAGGTTCATCCATGTTGTACCATATATTAGTACTTCATTTTTTTATGACTGAATAATATTTCATTCTATGGATATATTAATACATTTTATCATTCATCAGTTGATGAACATTATTGTTGTTTCCATTTTTTGACTATTATGAATAGTGCTTCTATGAACATCTGTGTACAAATTTTGTGTGGATCTATACTTTCAATTCTCTTGGGTATATACTTAGGAGTAGAAGAGCTAGATTATATGGTAACTCTACATTTAACTTTTTGAGGAACTGTCAAACTGTTTTCTAAAGTGGCTGCACCATTTACAACCCTACCAGCAATATATAAGAATTCTGATTTCTTCACATTTTCTCCATCTCTTCTTATTATCTGCCTTTATTTTAGCCAGTCTAATAGCTGTGAATTAGTATCTTATTATGATTTTGATTTGCATTTCTTTACTAACTAATGATGTTGAACATCTTTCCATATGCTTATTGAACATTTAGTTTAATTTTATTCATTTATAATGAAAAATTATAATTGTGCATATTGATGAAATACAAAGTGATGTTAGGAATTATGAATACAGTGTGGAATAATTAAGTCAAGATAATTAATTTATCTATCACCTTAAATACTTATTTTTTGGTGAGAACATTTGCAATTTACTCTCTTGGTTTAAAAACCTACAATGCACTATTAACTATATGCACCATGCTGTGCAATAGATCTAAAAAAAATCCTATCCCTCCTAAGGCTTTGTATTTTCTGAAGAGCATATCCTCATTTCCTCCACCCCCAGCCTTTAGTAACCATCATTCTACTCTCAGCTTCTATGAATTCTCCACATGTAAGTGAGAACATGAGACATTTATCTTTCTGTGCCTGGCTCATTTCACTAGCATAATGTTATACAGTGCCACCCATGTTGTCGAAAATAAGAGAATTTATTTTTTAAGACTTAATAATATTCCATTGTGTATATATACCACATTTTTATCCATTTATCTGTTGGTAGACACTTAGGTTGATTCTATAACTTGGCTATTGTGAATAAATAGGGCTGTGATGAACATGGGAGTGCAGACATCTCTTCAACATACTGATTTCACAACTTTTGGGTAAATACTCAGAAGTGGGATTGCTGGAACATATGGTGATTCTATTTTAGTTTTCTGAGGAAACATACAATTTTCCATAATGGCTGTCCTAATTTGTATTCCCCCCAGCAGCATATAAAAGTTCCTTTTTCTCCACATCTTAAGCAGCACTTGTTATCTTTCGTCTTTTTGCTAATAGCCATTGTGACAGCCATGAGGTAACACCTCATTGTGGTTTTAACTTGCATTTCTCAAATGGTTAATAATGTTGAGAATTTTTTTTGGTATATCTGTTGGCCATTTGCATGTATTATTTTGAGTAATGTCTATTCAAGTTCCTTGACCGGTTTTTAATTCGATTATTTGTTTTCTTTCTGTAGAGTTGTTTGTTTCTTATATATTTTGGATAGTAATCCCTTATCAGATATATGGCTTAAAAACATTTTCTCTCAATCTTTAGGTTGTCTTTTCATTTTGTTAGTTGTTTTCTTTGTTATGAAATTTTTTGTTTTGATGTAATCCAATTGGTCTAATTTTGCTCTTGTTGCCTACACTTTTAGGGTCAAATCTAAAAAAATCATTGCCCTGATCCATGTTGTATGTTTCTCTTATGTTTTATTCTAGTAGTTTTACAGTTTTCAGTCTTATGTCTAAGTCTTCAATCTCTTTGGAGATGATTTTTGTATATGCTGTGAGACAAGGATCCAATTTCTTTTTCTGCACTTGGATATTCTATTTTCCCAACACCATTGGAATTATTGAAGAAGCTGTCATTTTCCAATTGTATATTCTTGGCATCATTGTTGAAAATCAATTGACTATACATATGTGGGTTCTTTTCTCAGCTACCTATTTTGTTCCCTTGGCCTATAGGTCTATTTTTATGTTAGTACCATATTGTTTTAATTACTATTGCTTTATAGTATAGTTTGAAAGCAAGAAGTGTGATGCCTCCAGCTTTGTTTTTTTTGCTCACGATTTCTTTGGCTATTTGGGGTTGTTTGTGGTTCCATGTGAATTCTAGAAATTTTTTTCTATTTCTATGAAAAATGATGCTGGAGTATTTACAGGGATTGCATTGAATCTATAGGTTGCTTTGGGTAGCATGGGCATTTTAACATTATTAGTTCTTCTAATTCATGAAAACAAAGTATATTCCTATTTGTGTCTTCTTTTTTTTATGTATTTAAATAGATTTAGGGGCTACAAATGATTTTTTGTTACATAGATGAATTATATAGTAAAGAAGTCTAAGCTTTTAATATACCCATCACATAGTAGTGTACATCCTATCTAACAGGTAATTTTTCATCTTGCACCTGCCTCCCACGCTTTTCCTGAGTCTCCAGTGTCCATTAAGTAACTCTGCATGAACATGCATACCCATTTACAATTTTATAGTTTTCAAAGTATAGTACTTTCACCTCCTTGATTAAATTTATTCCTAAGTTTATTGTAGCTACTGTAAATGGGTATTGTTATCTTGATTTCTTTTTTAGAACATTCATTGTTTTTATACAGAAATGCTACTGATTTTTGTGTGTTGATTTTTTTCATACAACTTTACTATATTTATTTATTAGTTCTAACATCTATTTAGGTCTCATTTTATTTCTTTCAACATCCTTTTGTAGTCATCATTATATGACTCTTGTACTTTTGTTAAATTTATTCCTAAGTATTTTATTATTATTATGCTATAATAAATGGAATTACTTTCGTAAGTTTATTTTCACATTGTTTATTGGTAGTGAACAATAGATACATTGATTTTCTATCTTTCAATAATACTCATCTCTTTTATTGATTTTAATATATATATTTTTTATTTTGGGATTCCTTAGAATTTCATGTATATAAGATCGTGTCTTCTATAAATAGACATAGTTTTTCTTTTTCATTTCCAATCTGGACGGCTTTTATATCTTCTTCTTGCCTAATTGCCCTTGATAAAACTTTTAGTACAAAGTTAAGTAGAGATGGCAAGACTTGACATCTGTGTCTTGTTCCTGATCTTAGGAGAAACATATTCAACATTTCACTATTAAGTATGAAACTAGCTGTTAAGTGTTTCATACATGGCCCATATCAAGTTGAGGGAGTTCCCTTTCATTCCAAGTTTGTTGTGTGCTTTTTATTATGAGAGTGTTGGATCTTGTAAATGCTTTGTCTGCATCAACCGAGAAGATTATGTCGTTTTTGTCCTTTATTTTATCAATATGGTGTGTTGAACTGATTCATTTTTATCAATCATTGTACTCCTGGGATAAACTCCACTTGGTCATGGTATACAATCTTTTTTATGTGTTTCTGGATTAAGAATTATGTAGTTGGGAATTTTTGCATCTATATTCATAAGGGATATTGGTCTGCAGTTTTCTTTTCTTGTCATGTCTTTTTCTGATTTTATATGGGGTCAATAATGGCCTCATTGACCAAGCTGAGAAGTATTGCCTCCTCTTCTATATTTTGGAAGAATATTTTAAGGATTAATGTTAATTCTTCTTTAAACATTTGGTAGAATTTATTGGCGAAGCCATGCAGGCCTTGGATTTTTTTTTCTTGTTTTTTGGTGGGAATTTTTTTTGTTAGTATTCAATCTTTTGTATGGATATATTCATATTTTTAATTTTTTAGTCAGTTTTATAGTTTTTTCTGAGAAATTTTTATCTACATTGTTTCCTTAACAAAAATTTTTAATGAAAATATTTGTTTAGTATACCCAACCTTGTCTGTATACCTAATTAACCTTCTTTTCTTCCTTTCTTCTTTTCTTTCTTTTTTCCTTCCTTCTTCCCTCCCTCCCACATATCTTTATTGAGGGTTTATCATGTACCAGAATGTGTTTTGAGAAGTGAGAGTATGGTGATAAAACTGACATTTTTTGTCTCAAAAAATTTTCATTCTCTATGGATATGCAAACAAATGAATACACACACAAACACACACACACACAATAGTGTGTGAATTGTAATGAGAAATAAGGTAAAAGAACAAAGAATGAAGGAGGTGATAGTGGGAAAGTACTTCATCATGAAAGTTTAATTAATGGGTGATAGACACAAAAGTGGGAAGAGAGGTAAATTAGTAAACTATTAATATTAATACATGAGTACTGACAGTTTGTCAGCTTTAAGGCAGAAAATTCCTTTTTTTTTTTTTTTTTTTTTACTATTTGGACCAATCTCCTGAATTATTTAAAAGATTTGAAACAAAGTTACTTATAAACATTCTTACTGAACATCAGTTCAGCTAAATTTATTCACAAATCAAAAAAAGGAAAGAGGAAGAAGAGAAACTCCTCCTCCATTTAGTGCCCCCACTCTATGCTAAGATGAGAGACATGAATCTGAGATTCTAGTAGTTGTCTTCAGTTCTCATGGGCTTCTCAAAATTTGGTCATTTCACCAAGATGGTGCTTTTAATGTTTAAGTTTGCAGGGAAGTAGTGTTTTCAGGATGAATTCTGAAGATACAAAAATTCGTGCCATGTGTTCTTACTTTAGAATGTAAGTAGTAACTCTTCCATAGGTTTCTTTTTTTTTTTATTTCAGCATATTATGGGGGTACAGATGTTTAGGTTACATATGTTGCCCTTGTCCCCTCTCTCCCTCCCTAAGTCAGAGTTCCATAGGTTTCTTAAGGGCAAAGATTGTATCATCAATGCCAGTTATAACTTCTCAAATTACACTGGAGAGTTGTGAACATTCTGATAGCCTCCTACTTTTATTTCTATTGCTATTTATGCAATTTTAGCTCTCTAGGATTAAATTCAGGCTGCCATAATCCACTGCTCAATAGAGACATCTTGCTGGGACAGAAGAATCTCATTTGAGATCCATGAAGTAAACCAAAAAATAATTAAGAAGAGAGTAGACTGAATGATGGATTATGCTAGTGGTACCCAGCAGGACAATACTGGGAACAAAGGAAAGGTTGAGATTGATTGAATGACAGCCTGTGAACTGGTTCCATATATAACTGGTTTTATGCATAATCTAGGATATATGATTTTGCTTCAGGCATGGAGGCACTTATAGTGACATTATTCCTCAGTAAAAATACCATGTAGATTCCAAAGTAACTTTTTTTGAATTGTTCTCTTTATATAATTCTTTATATAATTTATACCAGAACTAATTTTGATAAGAAGAGGAAAAGGAATAGCAACTGAATACTTTCTGCCATATTAAATACTTTTCAAGAGGTTTATAAAACTTATTGACATATTGCCAAAGACAGGTGAACATAGCAGCTCCCTGGTGAACAGGGCTGCAACCTGAAAATTAAGTCTCTATAAAAAGCTAAAGGGTGTATTTTTCTAAATTCTATATTTCGACTGCTGCGTAATTCTCTCTGCAGACTTATTACACACACACAAAAAGAAAACTTAAGCATAGCCCAATCACAGTCATTACATCCTATTTAGGATCAGTCTGTGTTATATCTGCCCCTCTCAACACTAGTCTTAGGCATGTTTCCAAAGCCTGGAATTGTAGAATTTCAACATTAGAATAGACCTAGGACAAACCACCTCGACATGAATATCTTTTGCAAGATGGCGTCTAGCTTGCGCTTGAATGGTAATGAGGAACTTATTAGTTACCCAAACCACTCATTTCACTTTTGTAGTGCTCAAAACAATGAATAAAAACATATCTCAATGTAACCTACAACCATTGTCTTATTTCTGCTCCTCGAGATACATGTCTTTCAGATATTCAAGATAGCCATCATTTTCCTTTAGGGTCTCATTTTTGTCAAAATATCACTATTTTGTTCAAGAATGATATAATTGAAACCCAAATTACATTTATTTCTGTGTAAAATGTGGAACAGCCCCATCACATAATTATAACGCTAAAAATCATCTGAAGGAAGAGATGGATGTTCAGATGACCTAGGCAAGTGATTCTCATCCCTTGTTAATAGGTTGCGGTGCCTTTTTTGAAGTGACAGAATATGATCTCCTCATTTCAACTGCATGGCGTCGGGGAATTGACTGTGTTTCCAGATTTGCAGAACGACTAAGCGAGAATTCTGGCTTCTGGAGTTTCATTCATCACAGTAAATAGAAAGTTTAACTTTCACTTTGGCCCTATTCCAGATGTGGGGTTTTTCCTTCAAGCCTGCTGCAACTTTTTATAGAAAACTGATGGACTTCAGAGCTAGGCAAGCAAGCACTCATCATCCAGGCAGGTTAGGAGAAACAGCTGGGCCTATAAACTCTCTTCTTCATTAACCACCACTTTAAATCATGTTTCAACCCATTTAACCTTCTAGCATGTGTGTACATTGTAGTCACAAAATTACAAGAGCTATAGCAACATAACAATTATATGTTGTGTCATGGCAAAGCAACTCAAGAGCTCAGGGACTCCACTAAAATTTTAAAGGAGTTAATCCTCAGGGAAGTGTTCCTATTAATTAAACAAAGGTGAAAGAAAATAGTTTTTACATTTATTCTCTGCAAGGAAGGTGAGCCATAGCCCGAATGCAAAGGAGTTGTGTGATCACAGGTAAATGTATCACCTCCTTGAGCACTTGAGGAGTGACAATTTCGGGTCATTTATCTGCAAAACAATCTGCGCCAACTTTTGTTCATCTTTTGCTAGAGAAGAAAGGCTTTCGCTCAGAGAAGTTTTCCAAAAATCCTTAGGAATTTAACCCCTACAGACCCAGGCTATAACATAGGGGCTAGGAGGCCAAGCCTCAGTTGATATTAAGTTCAATAATGGTGCATCATGAGAGGGTATCCAACAGAGAAATCTGGTGTGCATGGTTTCCCAAACATACTTGAAAAGAGAACCCTTTTGCCAAGGTGTACAATAAGCCAACCGTTTCTTGTGTGAATCCTAGAGAGGGACAAAGTGGAGACTTTGGATGTAGTTTAGGGACTATCTGTGCCAGAAGAAAAAAAAATGGTTGAGCCACATGGCAGCCAGATTATCTTCCCTCTAGTGGTTTTCATGAATAAGGGCCTGTTGTGGATGGCCAATAAAAAGTTGTCAAGTTCAGATTTAAAAAAGCAGTTTTGGAACCTATGTTAGCTATGTTTTTTGCTAGCTAAAATTTCTGTATCTCTGTTTGCTAGCCAAGCAGGGATTAACTGACTTGGTAATACAGGGACATTTTAGAGGTGCCTAGAAATTGTAGAGATATTTCAAGAAAGAAAGACTCCAAAAAATGGTCTATTTTTCTGTTTACCATTGGTCTCTTGAGAGAAGAAATATGTGTTGTATCTGTTTTAAGATAAAAAATGAAAGAATACATACAATTTGAAAGTGAAGGGGAAAAGTTAATGAGGGAGAAACGTTGATGGAAGGTGCGTTAGTTCAGGTTCCTTAGAAATAGTATCAGACAAGGATTCTTATACAATTGACTTATTGAAGTAGGGATTTCGGATGAAACTTGTAAGGAAACGAGGGAAGCAGGATACCATGAGGAAGAAACTAGGCAAAGATGCGAGTGTACTGGAAATGTAGCCCTGACCTGATCTATGGGGAGGTCCGAGATGTAAGTGCCAAGGCAGAGTTGGTCCACCTTGAGGCAAAGGCTCTGGCCTTTTACTCCTCTGCGTCAGCCAGTCTCTGACAGCAGGCTGCCCCACAGGGAAGGTGGAGCCTTCCAGATATTTCTGAGTGAGGCAGCTCCTACTGATAATAGGATAGTTGCCTACTGATAATAGGAAAAATGCCCTTTCAGAAGAAGGGCGTAGTCGTGAGCTGTTAGCAGCTAACACAACTTTTGGTGGAGCGGTGTGCTGGTCTGCTAAAGGGGATCTGGGTGAATCATACTAGCAGGAAAATCAGGAAAGGTGACACATTTATTGGTTCAGATAGAAGAGGAAACAGTCAAAACTAAAGTGGGGAAAATAAAAAATAAAAGGAAATATACAGGGATCAAAACAAAAGAAAGAGGGAACTAGGTCTTGGAGAAGAAAAGTGTTGATAAAAAGAGCAGAGAAAGAAAGAAGTGAGTAGTAGAATAGGCAAAAACGAGAGACAAAAAAAAAGAAGAAAAGCTTTGAAAGCAAGTTCAATACCTGCACTGTCACAAATAGAGAAGATGAAATGGAAGTTTGGAAAATCACAATATTGTACTGTATACTTGAAACTTGATAAGAGAGTAGATCTTTAATATTCTCATCTCCCCCAATACACACACAGAGGTAACTATGTGAGGTGATGGATGTTGTTAACTAACTTTATTGTGGTAATCAATTCACAATCTATACGTAATCAAATCATCACATTGTACGTCTTACATTTATACAATTTTGTTTGTCAATTATACCTCAGTAAAGCTGAAAAAATTTAATAAAAGAAATGTGTGTATAATCCTGGACTAGAATTCTAGATTGTACTAACATTTATTAAGAGACAACTATCAGCCAACTGCTTTCTACACCCACTATCCAATTTTAGGGAAGAGACAATACATTTTTTTTTAATTTCAGGGTATTATGAGGATACAAACATTTTGGTTACATTTTATGTCTTTACCTCACACAAGCAAGGGTTAGAGGCATGCCCTTCCCCTCTACAATGCTCAGTGCGTCCTTTAGTTGTGAGTTGGGGCTTGGAGAAGTTATGTAAAGTCCCCAAGAAAGTGGTAGAGTAAGAAAGTGATACTGAGTGCCTGGGCTCTCAGCCCTGGACTCTGTGCACCTTGCCCATCACATGATTTAATAAAAGCATGTGAGCAGAGACAGGGCTACCTGTGTGAATTAAAGGGAGAGGACTGTGAAGGTTGGGAGTGATCTCTGTTATAGGGAGAAGGGATCCCTCATGCAAATTGGTAGAAATCATCATGATGCTGAAAGACAGGCTGTAGGGGAAGGGTTGTGCAATATCACTGAGGTCTTCGTGAAAGGCTGACACTCTCTTCCTCTGCTTTAAAATCAGACCAAAGAAAAGACATTAGAGGGGGTCATCAGATAAGATCTCTGCTCTAGTCATTTGTCAGATGGCATTAGTTAGGAGGTAAGATGGAGGCCCATGCAGCTGAATTATTCAGAAGGTCTTAATGGTTCTTATACAGCATGGAAACCCAAATACTAATTCCAGTGAAAAGATTTTGTGGTGGTACAAGATGAAATCAAGTGGTGGGGCCTCAAAGGAACGACTCAATGCTAACACCTCCGGGAAGCATTA
>NW_012148075.1:3367545-3370079 GCF_000956105.1 Propithecus coquereli
AAGGAGTGGACTTATGACCCAAGCTGTTTTGATTGGTCTCTTCATCTTTGCTCACTGAGACCTGAGTGAAAAGATTCAAATAAGCTGGAACTGATTAATCCTGGGCCTATGCTCTAAACAGACCATAATCATTTTCTGATTCCTAGATCCTCTGTTCTTGCTCCTTTCCAATCTCAGTTTTTTAAGTTTTCCTTGACTAAGAATTATCCAATATTCTTCCAATAAATTCTCTTTTGTATAAGATAGCTAGAGTCACCTTATTAGCTTATTACAAGAGTAAGCAAACTATAGCCCATGGGCCAAATAAGGCCTGCCACTTAATTTTTTGTAAATATTTTTTGTAAATAAAGTTTTATTGTAGCACATTAATGTGCCTTCATTTAAGTTTTATCTATGACTGCTTTTATGCTACGACAGTAGGACAGTAGTGTTAAATAGTTGCGACAGAAACCATATGACCCACAAACCCAAAATATTTACTATCTGGCCTTTTAAGAAAATAACTTGCTTGATAAGTATGGTGAGCATTCTAATTAGACATATTATGTAATACCAACTCTGTACTTCTGTGGCTTTTGTCAATAAATGATACAATTAAAAAAAAAGAAAACAACTTTCTGATCCCTGATTTATCAAATGTCTTAGCTTGAGTCCTCTCAGAAGCAGACCCTGAGACAAGGGTTTAATTGCAAATAATTTATGAGGGGATGCCAAGAGAGGAGTGAGGAAGTGAGACAGGGAAGGGAAGGAAGCAATAAAGGCTACATTCCCCAACAGGTTCCTGCTGTGAGCAATGAGCTCCAGCCTACTGGGAACACTGGGAAACAGTGTAGAATATGCTTCAGAGTTTTCCCACCTGTGGGTTGAGTGAGCCAGAGTACTCACATACTGACCCTAAAGCCAGCTTGCAGGGTCTACGCTCCAGCAGACAGACTCTGTGGCAGAGTCTCCACTGTTTTCCATTAGAGGCCTTAGGGTTAGAATGTCAAGAAGTGATGAGTGCTGAGGACTTAAAGGCAGGGCAGTAATGGTGTCTGCCACTCCCAGAATCTTAACTGGTAAAGCAAATTGTATGACAGACTCTTTGTCAGATCAATGCCCTCTCTCTTTTCCAGTGAACATAATTGTGTTGGTTCCATTATAACGGACATAAGTAAATCCCTGGGGAGGAGGGGGTTTGGGGAACACATATACTGGAAAAAGCATTATCATTAGAGCCTAGAGAGTAAGAGAGTTTGGTTCTGCTTTGGATTCTATTACTTATTGGCTGTGGCAAGCTTTAACTGCATCACCTTATTTCTATGAATATCTGACTCTGCAGCAAGCTAGTTTGGGTTTGTTTACATGGCAGTTCCACAGTTCTGCATTCTCATTTTAAGAGAATGAAGAGAATGTAAAGCCTACTGAGGTCTGAGCTGGGCACTGGCACTCCCTGACTTCCACTGCATTCCATTGGCCGAAGCAGGGCAGAAAACCAGGTCAGATTCAAGGGAAGGGGGGATGAACCACCTGGCACACAACTATATTACAATTATACTACATTACAAAGGGGGTGTGGACACAGGAGGAGATGGGGAATTGCAGCCATTTCACAATTTACCACACAAGTCGTGGTAGACTGGACCTGGATCACACGCCCTCGCATGCGAGCATACTTTCTCTCCGAGTTCCTCTCCTACTGGGGACTCCTCTCTTAAACTTTTTTGGGAAATTAGGGACAGGCAGCAAGGAGGCTCAGGGTGCTCTCTGAGGGGCAGACAATTGCTTACTAACTTCTCCAGCTGTCCTCTGAACCTTCTAGTCATGTGATCAAAAGGATGGGTATTTTACCTTTTGACCCTCCGAGATATCATATCAAAACTGCTTTCTTCCTTTCTTTGCTGAATCAAAACAATACGGAAAACGATGAAGACCAATAGTTTCTCTCTATCAGGATATGGCATCTGGGTGCTTGAATTAAGGACCAGAAGCCAGTAGTTTAATTTTATTGGCACAGCTATACTTAAAATAAGGAGCACTTCCAGAAGATATCACTGAAAGCATCAGAGAGATGAGATGGAGGAGGAATAATGTAATAACACGAGACACTCTCTGAGGGCTAATTTGCAGTAGAGTTTTTGTCAGGCAGGACATCCTTCAATGGCAGCTGGTGAAATCTGTGTTAAAGCTAGAGAAATATGGATTCTGGCTCACTGTGTCATACCAGAGGAAAAAGTTAAGGAGCTCCTATCATATGCATAGCACCATGTTGGGCAAGGCACGATACCTGCGTGGGAAGGGCTGTGGGAAAGACAAGGCTGTGAGAGGTCCATTTGTTAATGTCAGCAGCAAGGACACTGGGTTGGAGAGAGGTCCAGGAGCAGGCAGGGATGGTCAGGCAAAGCTTCGAGGAGCAATGTGGGCATGGGCCTTGAAGGGTGAATAGGAGCTCATCAAGCAGAATAGGCTCTGTATCTGTGTGCATGTTTGTGTATGCATGTGTGTACACATGTATGTACTCTTTTTTACTTCCCTGTGCCTCAGTCTCATTTCTA
>NW_012148075.1:3370129-3372235 GCF_000956105.1 Propithecus coquereli
ATAATAGATATTATTAATAATGTAGCTAACTGATCTCAGCCTTTTTTCCTTTCCTAACATTGAAAGTCCAGAAATGTTTCCAATTTAGTTCATAGGCTTCTTCTTAAGTTAGTTTATTCACTACATGACTAAACTCTCTAAGTAAGATCAGCAGCCAAACCTCTGAGTGGTTGTGTGATTGGTAGTTGTCCTATGTAAGCAGAAACCTTCATACACATTGTAAAAGTGCCCCTATTTGCACTTAATAAGGGCCCTGTGTGAACTATGGGCACATTTCCAATGCTGAGGAATGCTGCCCAACAAAAATATGACATTGACCACATAAGTAACTTTAAATTTTCTAGTAGCCATATTAAAAAGTAAAAGAAGGGTGAAATTAATTTTAAAAATGTACTTTATTTAACTCAATAAATAACACTTTTCTCAAAACATCTATAAGCAACCCATCTAGGTTTTCTCTTGAACAAAATGAAAATTGTGGGGTAAATGGATTACTGAAGTCAAGCCCCATTGCAGTGAGCAACACTGGATAGATAACTTCTCTAACTCTGAACATAAGATGGTCAAAGTAAGATTAGGCCTATGATAATGAGGGTGGTCAGGTTCAGATAAGTCTAACATCTCGAGTTTGTGTAGGAGGGTAGAAAGTCATGCTTGGACAAGGAAAAAGCTAATTAATGATCACATTTAAAGGTCATCCATTTACTTTTCCAATAGCCTAGTGACATTTATACTAACTTACTAAGAACTGTTATAAAATGTCACAGATCTATGTAGCATTGCCATATGTAGGGCTTGGATTCTATGATTGGTTGGCAAAGGACTGTGACTCTATCTGATGTTGATAATACACTCAGGGGAAACTATTTTGGCTAGAACAGGAGTTAGCAGCAGCATTTTGACAGTTTAGTTTTATTCAATACCCAAATCCTTCAGAGAACCTATAGATTTTCACACTAATTTGTTAGTGAAATAGGAAAATATTGTCCATCAAAATGTGCTTTAGGATAAGGAGCACAGATTGGCCTTCTAAGCTCTCATAGAAGAAAATGACACGGATGGATTTGGGGTGACAAATTGTTGATGCATTCACCCTTCTAATATTTGGCAGGACTAAAAAATTAAAAGATGAGTTTTTCTGTGTAGTAAATCAGTTATATTACACAATGAATAAACTTTCTTAAGTACTAGTGATCCTGAAGAATGTTAAGGATATTCAAGAAGAAGATCAAAGTTGAGAAGCAAAAAACAATAACCACATGGATAGCTGGAAAACACAACTATTAAGGTGGAACCAACAAAACATAGAAGAGTAACAAAATCACAGACCAAAAAATGTGGTGGACATTTTTTGTGGGCCATACATCATCCAACTCATCTTCTTTTGGCATTATCATCCTGATTCCCATAGGGAAAATATCTCTCCTTCATTGTGTGTGATGTGGTAGAATTGTCAATCAGGTGTTCTGGCCCTGCTCTCCCCTAGGCAAGGAGTGGACTTATGACCCAAGCTGTTTTGATTGGTCTCTTCATCTTTGCTCACTGAGACCTGAGTGAAAAGATTCAAATAAGCTGGAACTGATTAATCCTGGGCCTATGCTCTAAACAGACCATAATCATTTTCTGATTCCTAGATCCTCTGTTCTTGCTCCTTTCCAATCTCAGTTTTTTAAGTTTTCCTTGACTAAGAATTATCCAATATTCTTCCAATAAATTCTCTTTTGTATAAGATAGCTAGAGTCACCTTATTAGCTTATTACAAGAGTAAGCAAACTATAGCCCATGGGCCAAATAAGGCCTGCCACTTAATTTTTTGTAAATATTTTTTGTAAATAAAGTTTTATTGTAGCACATTAATGTGCCTTCATTTAAGTTTTATCTATGACTGCTTTTATGCTACGACAGTAGGACAGTAGTGTTGAATAGTTGTGACAGAAACCATATGACCCACAAACCCAAAATATTTACTATCTGGCCTTTTAAGAAAATAACTTGCTTGATAAGTATGGTGAGCATTCTAATTAGACATATTATGTAATACCAACTCTGTACTTCTGTGGCTTTTGTCAATAAATGATACAATTAAAAAAAAAGAAAACAACTTTC
>NW_012148075.1:3372285-3375385 GCF_000956105.1 Propithecus coquereli
GTTATGATTTTCTTTAAACAACTACTCACATTTTAAAAGTGGCCTAAAATAATTAGAACTTTATATATTGGGTATATAGATTGTTACAGGGGTGAATGATCAGAACAGTTGGAAAATTACTGCTAGAACACTATTCCCATAGATTTATATTTGCACCAGGCTCTGAGTTTTTCCTAGATAAGTGACCTAGGACAAGTTAAAAAGCTTCTGCGCACCTCAGTTTTCTTATCTGTAAAATTAAGGAGCAGTAATTTCAGGGATTAAAGTAGATAAAGTTTTAAAAGCATGTAGCTTTGTTTCTGGCACAATTGGTGTGCAAAAAAAATATTAGCTCCCTTTGTTTTCCTGTGTAGCCAGCCCAATATTGAACTTCATCATGTCTTTATTTCTCTAGTCCAGTATTAGATAGGCAATGTAAAATAAATTCCAGGAAGATATTTGGAATTTTCTTTGTTTTTTTCTCATTTCATTTGAAACCAGAGTGGAGGCCAACAGTCACCATAAAATGCATCCTTTATACCGGAGTCAGGCATAAAGAAAAGGGTTAATAAGCTTGTGTCCTTGACACCATGCATAATGTCTGGTAGAGTATCACTGCCGTGGCCCGTATGGGGACGAGGAATGAACACAGAGACAAAGAGACGCACACACACAAAGACGGTATAAGACTGCAGTGCCTTCCTGCTGTAGCATCTTTATTTTTAACACAGCCTGTTTGGCAACTGTCCCACCGCAATTTCCTTGTTCCCACACTGTCCCTACTCAGCACGTCCTGTTCCTTGTTGTTTTGTCTCCAGAGAGCTGATGTTTGCATTCTGAACTCTCTAGCCCCTCCTGTTTGCAGGGTCAGGGCGCCCTGGCTCGCGTGCAAGCCCACAGGCATGTTCTCGGAACAAAACAACAAGGAAACGTTCCCAGGTCCGGGCCACATATGACCTGAAATGTCCTCTACAATCACCATACTTGCTACATTTTTCATTAACACTAATGCATGCATAACATTTGATTTGTGGAAAGACACTAAAAAATATGAGTCTCATCAGGTCTTAGGTTGGATTCTCTAGAAGCAGAACCTCATAAAAGGATTTGGTGCCTGTGGTTTCCTGAGAATGTCTTCACAGAACAAAACAAAAACCAACCAAATAAACAAGAAAAAAATCCCATAATCATGAGGAAGGGAGCTGATCAGGGTCAGTCAGGGAAGGGACACAGCAAGGTGAGGTCTGAGCTTGGTATGCTCCATGGGGGCTCTGGGTCATAAGCAGCACCACAGATTGGTCTGTCCTTGAGACAAGCAGACTGACCTTTTGAGCACTACATTGATCACTGGTCATTGGCTGCTTCTGCTGGGGTAGGAAGTGCTGGAGGGTTGTAAAAGGTGGCTACTATCAGGCCAAGGAAATTGTTTCAGAGAAGGGGGCAGCTGTGAGCTATTAACATCCAACACTCACGGCAGCTGAGGAATGAGTGCCCAGGCCTGTTAAAGTGGATGTGGGTGGGGCACACAGTGTTTTCCACCCACCATGAGGTGGACAGATTTAATTTTTCAGGAGGCCCTTCTTACAATCTTATGGTATGCACTGGCAACAACATGTAAGGTGTTCGGCTGCCAATAATACAGCCCAGAGCAGTGCTGTTCAACAGAAATATAACATGGGCCACAAAAATAATTTAAAATTTTCTAGTTGCCCTATTAAAAAAATAAAATGAAACAAATGTACTGAGGTAAATAATATATTTCATTTTTACCCAATATATTCAAATATTATCATATTAACATGTAATTATTATGAAAATTATTAATGGCATTTTCCTTTCTTATTTTTGACTTAGGTCTTCAAAATCAGGGAAGATTATGATTTTCTATGTGGCTGGTGCACTTACCCCAGATTCTAGAAGGGTAGTTGACTTCAAAGAGGTTGCCTTTTTTGTCAGATCCTAATCAGGCAGTAAATTCTCATTTTACTATTCGTTTATAGCATACACTTGAAAAAGTAGGGTGAAGCTATGGGCATATGTTTTAGGAGAAATAATGGGCTTTGGAGTTTGGTACACTTGAATTTAAATTATTATTCTTCCACTTACTGATCTTGGCTAATGTATTTAACCTAAATATATTTGAATCTCAGTTTCCTCAGATGGGAAATAGAGTAATGTTTACATGGCAGGGTTGAAGATTGAAGATAATGTCTCCTAAGTGTTCAGCACATGCTTGACCTGGAAGAGGGGCTCAGTAAGCCAGTGGTTATTGCCTCTTCCTGTTGTTAATGGAGTGAGTCCCGTGTGGAGAAGATACGCAGATGAATCTGTCTCCATTTTCTCTCTCATTTCTGTCCTCTCCATCTCTTCTTTACTCTTCTTCTCTTTCCTTATTGCATTTTCTTTTTTTCCTCTTTCTTTTCTACTCTGTGTTTTTTCTTTCACAAATTTAAATGAAACATTCTTGGAATCATTGTTTTGAAGTTAAATATATTTTTTTTTAAATTAGCAATTTTCAAAGATTAAAGCTTCTTTAGGGTCTAGTTCAAGTCCTGCCTTACTTTAGAGATGAACACGTGTTTGAATGTTTCTCTCTTTCCTTCCTTCTTCTTGCCCTCCTTACTTTTCTCTGTCTACTGACTCCTCCCGATAAGGTCCTGGTCCTCACTCTAAAAGTCTTGGGTTTTGGTGTTGATTATTTCTGCGGGAGAGAACCACTGGAGTCATAGGTTAACAAAGAAAAGGTCAGCTCCACTTACACTTTACACCAGAAGAAGTTCTGTTAGCACTGGAGAAAAGCAAGCACACAAATATCAGCTCCTGATTCATTTGGTAGGAAAGATTATTCTTCTTTGCTGTTGCTGTTTTTTTTTTTTTTTCTGCAGTGTCCCCCTCATTGTCATTACCCAACAGATGGCATTGTCATTGGGTAATCACCATAATAGATATTATTAATAATGTAGCTAACTGATCTCAGCCTTTTTTCCTTTCCTAACATTGAAAGTCCAGAAATGTTTCCAATTTAGTTCATAGGCTTCTTCTTAAGTTAGTTTATTCACTACATGACTAAACTCTCTAAGTAAGATCAGCAGCCAAACCTCTGAGTGGTTGTGTGATTGGT
>NW_012148075.1:3386940-3387783 GCF_000956105.1 Propithecus coquereli
GGTGGTTTGATGGCTGGAATGCAGAGTATCATAAGTGAGTGATGACATGTTAGGCTGAAGAGTAAGTGGGGTACAGACAGTGAAGGGCCTTCATATGTTAGACAGAAGACTTTGGATTACTGTAAGGACATTTATCAGTCACTAAAAGAACTTAAACAGGAAAGTGACATGGTCAAACGGTTTTCATTTTAGAGGCTTTACTTTGTGCTATGTGGAAACTACACTGAAAACAGGAGTAAGACTCTAAGCAAAGGACAAGTTTAGAAATTCCTAAAACATGCCAGGCAGAACATGGACTACACAAGGTGGTCTTTGAAGTGGATGGGAGGAAAGGATCAGATTTCACAGATGTTCAGTAGAAGCAATCAATAGGTCTTACACATATAGTGGCAGATCTGGAGGAGGGGACAGCCATTACCAGATTCTTAGCTCAGGTTGACTGGACTAGAGGTCCATTCATCAAGGCAGGGAGTATAAGGATGGGCTCCACTTTGGTGATGCTCATTGTGGCACAGGCTTCTATGTATTCCCCACATTTCTTTCTTTTTCTTCCTAGGCATAGTGAGACAGATTCCATTTCTCATTCTCTCTTGCATTGAGTGGGGCCATATAGCTGAATTTATGTCAATGGAATACTGTTAGAAGTGATACGTGCCACTTCCAGACTTGTCCCCTTAGGTGTGCTCCTCCATGCACTTTCTCTTTTCCATTGGCTCACTAGATGCAGTGAATTCAGTAGAAGACTTGGAGCCTAGGGGATGGTAGAGCCATTAGTGGAAGGAATCTGGGTCCTTGAATGACTGTATGGAGCAGAGGCATCTTCACCTTCCCACTAACCCTCCA
>NW_012148075.1:3387833-3389818 GCF_000956105.1 Propithecus coquereli
CAGGCAGGGATGGTCAGGCAAAGCTTCGAGGAGCAATGTGGGCATGGGCCTTGAAGGGTGAATAGGAGCTCATCAAGCAGAATAGGCTCTGTATCTGTGTGCATGTTTGTGTATGCATGTGTGCACACATGTATGTACTCTTTTTTACTTCCCTGTGCCTCAGTCTCATTTCTAACATGGGATTACTCATAACTCACAGGGTGGTTTTGAGAATGGAGTGTAATAAGGTATGTAAAATTCCTTTGCAAATGATCAGGTGCTAAAAAAAATCATTTAATGATGATAAAAGCAGTTCAAGGAAAACCTTGATGTTAGTATATTACTCAATCAAGTCCATGGTAATTGAAAATATTGCTTAGGAGTTGAATATGTCCCAAGTCCTATTCTGAATACTTTACGTGCATGAGTTCAATTTAGTCCTCACAACATTTCTTTAATATGGGTACTAATACTAATATATTTCCATTTTGTAGATGGGAAGACAGAGGTACAGACAGGCTTAGTCAAATCACATTGATGATAAATCCTGGCTCCAGGATGTAAATTCAGCATTTGCACCTCTCAGTCGGCAGTCTTAACCATGATGAGGAACTACCCCTGTTTGTATTGTTATTTCTAATGCTGCCTGGCACAAGCAATGTAGCTACTACATAATAAACATTCATTGGTCATTACCACATGCCTATAGTTCTAATTACTGAAGATATTGCACTGAGCAGTACAAACGTTTCCTCTCAAGGAGCTGACTCTATCCTTCTATCCTAATGGAGGATACAAGTAATGAATAGGTAACTATGATAATAACTCAGGTTGTGAAAAATGCTAAGGAGCAAAAGCAAAATAGGCAAAGGACAGAGAAGGAGAGGTGTGATTTTAGCTAGGGTGGGTAGAAGAGATGTCTCTTATTATGTGATAATGAAGGATACAGAAGGGATAAACCATTGCCTGCCCGAAGAAAGAACATTTCAGGCAGAGGAACAGATGCAAAGGGCCTGAGATGGGAGAGTGTACAGTGCTCAAGGGATCGTACAGTGGCCAATGTGGGTAAAAGGGAGTGAGCAAAGGCAGGAGTGGTACGAGACATGAAAGACAGAGACAGACAAAGATCATGCACGATGTGTCGTTAGAATTTTGGTTTTATTCTGAGTGATATGGAAAGCACCGGAAGTTACATTACCTGACATGCACTTGCTTTTTAAAGGGTCATTCTGTCTGGTGTTTGGAGGAAGACTACAAAGATCCTAAGGTGGAACAGGGAGATCAGTTAGGAGGCTATGATAAAGCCCAGGAGAGAGATGATGGTTCGGTCTCAGAGCAGTATTGGTGGAGACACAGAGAAATAGGCAGAGTCTAGGTGTATTCTGAAAATAAAGATAGCAAGATCAGATGAGGGATAAGAGGGAAAGAAAAGAAAGGATTTAAGGATGCCTTCAAGGTTTTTGATGAGAGCAATTCCACGAAGCCTGGAATTGCAATTTACTGAGATGTGGCTGGTGGACTAGAAATTGGATTGCGAACATGGAGTTAGGACTTGTATATGTTCAACTTGAAATGTGTCTTAGCTATGGAAATAGAGACGGCAAGTAGGCAGCTAGAAATAAAGGTCTGTGCTTCAGGGGAGAAACTGATGTTAGATATTTAAATGTGTGTGTCATTTGCTAGTAGATGGCATTAAAATAATAAGACTAAATGAAATCATGCACAGTTTCTGTGGCTGGAAAAGAGAAGGAATCCAAGCCCTGATCTCTGAGTCATTTTGGTGTTTAGAAACCTGGAACATAAGAGCACCCAGCTGGCAAGACTGGGAAGAAGAACGAGACCCAAGGTGAAGCTGTGGAGGCAAAATGAAGAGCATGTCTGAAGGATGGGAGCAGACTGATCCGTGTGTTAAATGTTGCAAATGAGGAGTGTAAGAGGATGTCTGAGAGTTTACACCTAAACCTGACAAAGTCTTTGGGGTTTCTTGATAAGAGAATTTTTGTGGC
>NW_012148075.1:3392694-3395226 GCF_000956105.1 Propithecus coquereli
CAGTTTCTCTGAGGTGGAGATCTGTAAAGTGGGTGCCACTGAAGGTGAGAGAAAGAGAGAAAAGTGGGTGCTGGACTATACAAAACTATCCACTGTTTTTTCATCTAAGTGGGAAATTAAGGGATATAGAGAAGAGTTGGTTGGTGTGAGAAGATAAAAGGAAAAAGGAGGCAAGAGGGTAAGTGTCAGGAGACGGAGGGAGACCGAGGGCTGGAAGTAAGGAAGACGGGGCTCAGGGAACACACATACTTCATGGATTTTGTGTGAGTTGCTGGAGTGGCGTGTGTGACTATGTGACTGGAGCTGAAACACTTACGGAATTAGGATGACAGACTTGGCCTTGGTAGCTATTTACTATTCCAGCAATTAAATATACACTTCATAGCAGAGTTTCTCAACAACAGTGCTATCAATATTTTGGGCCGGGTTAATTCTTTGTTGGGGTGGGTACTGTTCTGTGTGTTGTGGGATGGTTAGCAGCATCACGGGCCTCACTGGCTGCCAGTAGCACATCCTCTCTAGTTGTCATGACAAAGATCCCCAGATATTGCCAAAAATATTCTGGGGCAAAATTGCCGCCAGTAGAGAACTACTGACTTATAGGATGAGAGATTTTTCATTTCTTGTGGCCTTCGATAGGACTCCTAGCCTCCAGAAGCAAACAAATAAAAAAACAAAACAAAATAAAACAAAAAAACCCCCACAAATGAAAGAAAAAGAAAATGTTCGGCAATGCAAACATCATCAGAATAAATGTAATTTCTTTTATTAATCTCTCATGGCAGTTATTTCCCTGGAGATAACATTTACTCCAATGTATACATTCAGATACATTTGTCAAAAATATTTCTTTTTATGTACCTTACCCCTCGTATACCCATTTGTATTTTCTGGCAGTCTCAGCAACAGGAAGAGCACAGTGGCTTCAATACTGGAATAATTACAAAGTTCAGCCTAGGACAGTGGTGGCTCAGGCCTGAAATAGTAATTGTGGTCTCATAAGGTTTGCCCACATGCCTGGTGCTGGATGCCCTGTGTCTTTTATACCTCTGCAAATCTTATTTTCTTGTCTTTTTGTTGACTAGTGGGAAGGCGATTACATTTGGACAAGGAGAGAAGCTAAAACTCTATGGAGTTAATTAGCTAACGCTGAATCTGAAGTTCAGCCTGGAGAAGTAATCCTACCCGCCTTATTTCACCTGAACTGCCCTCTAGTTGCCTTGCCTGTGCTTACAATTTCCTCGTTTAACTGAAGCTTGACTCAATTTGTTGAGGTGCTCCAGTAAAGAAATGTTGCCAAGTGGAGCTGAAAGGGATCATCAGGTTCAACTATACAGAGTAGTTTCTGGAATAAAATTCCAGAAAAGCCGGGGGCACTAACATTGTCTTAGAAAGAATTGACCGTCAAACTCATGAGCACATGAGAAATGCCATTAATAATGCCCTCACAGGTTCTGTAGGAGGTAGCCCCAGCCTAGCCCTGCAGCAACATCTCCTGGCATCACCTCATGTCTTAGTCATGCCAGGTTCCTCATATATCTTAGGATACACTATGCCTCTTTTCCTGGGCCTTTTCTAATGTCATTGTCTCTTCCCAGGACACCCTTTCCGCCCATCTGCCCAGTGAATTTCATTCTTCATTCAAAAAATTCCTGTGCTTTCTGCTTACTAAAGCACCATGGTCTACCCTATGCAGTTGCTTTCTTCCCTGGTTTCCCATAGCACACAACTTGGTGACACATTACACTGTCTGGAAATTAGTATTAATATTTATCTGTCTGTTTTTAACATTGGATTGTGAACTCTGAAGATGGTCATCATATTTTTGTATTTCTGTCTAGCATTGTATCTTCACATGGTTGTATTAATCAATAATTAACCATATTTAGAGGATATTTAGTGGCCCACTGGCAAAGAGTAGGGAAGAGGCTCTTCATCCATCTTGAATTTTCTTCTAGAGAAAATGTTGCCATATGCCTCTAATAACTCAACCACTGTGTGATGCAATTGTTGGCTGACTTAGCTAGCAACTACTGCCCGTACGATGTTAAAACTAAACCAGTTCTGTCACTGACCCCATTCAGCAGGTTTCAGTCCACCCTTGGAGATCTGTTATTAACTTCAGCTGTGCAGGTGTTGCTGGACAACACAGAACAGGCAGGAAAAACAAGGTGTGGGCATATACCTACTTCTGGAGAATGTTCAAGGAGACATTTTATTGTTTTCCTATTTCCTTTTTTTAAAACTGATGCTTTAAGAATTTTCTTAAGAGACTAACTGGGTAAAAGTGACATGCCTCACTTATGATCATGCTTGCATGTATATAAACATGCACACAAACTTCATAAATACCCACCCAAAGTCCCCATGATTCATTCTGGCAGCTGTTTTCCTTTCCTAGGTTCAGGAGTAATTCAGCCAGCTGTGACAGAAAACTCCTGCTGATAAATGCAGCCCTAGGCTAGAGACCTTCACCAGTAATCATCTGTCACCATGACATGAGCCAGCACGTGGAAAAGTCTGCATTTGAAT
>NW_012148075.1:3395276-3396392 GCF_000956105.1 Propithecus coquereli
TGGATGGTTAATGACATGAGTGAGAAAAAGAACCTTTATAGTATTAAGCCATTGGGAATTGGGGATTGTTTTAGCAGTTAGCCTACCACCACAACTACCACGACTAATAAATGTGAATTTGAGCAGTTAGAAAGCGTGGTTATGGAGGTCATACAATAAGACTGAGGGTCAACATTTTCTTTCCTCTCCACCCCTGCCTGCAGGCCACCCCTGCACTCCTGTTTGAAGTCCATTTCTTGGTGGACTGTACAACTGTCTGTTTAGTCACTCAAGTCAGAGGCCTGGCTGTAGTTCTCTGCCTATAAGGGAGTAGTCAGTGACTGACTCTGCTAGTTTTTCCTCCTTCACATCTTATGTATCTACTCTTATTGCCTCCTCATTCCCAAGCCCCTTCTCTCATTGTTTCTTTCAAGGGGAAGCTAAATTTCAGTTGGTTGAGGCATAAAAGGGAGAAAAGAAATGAAAGTTTTAAGAGAAAACATACCTTTTAGAAACTTGGCTCTGAAGAAAAAGAGAAGGAGTTATAACTGGAAGCGAACAGAAGACTAAGGATGTTTGTTTAGAAGTTAATTAGCTATTCACTGGTTGGAATAATATTAAAGATGTAGGAGAGAAGAGAATGATTGATGAGGTTCAACTTCGACTTAGTTAAGAAATGGAATGGTGGAATAGAATGGATGCTGAGCTGGAGCTGACCAGCTGGAAAGCGGTAAAGATGGGTTTAATCATATAAAATTTTAGACATGAGTAGGAAGATAATTGACTGTTACACTGATGTTTCAGTGAGTTTTTTCTTTGAAGGACAAATCTAAACCATCTGATGTGAGTGAGGATTTGGAGTAGAGAGGGGGCAAGGATTTGAACAGTTATTTATAAGCATACAACGGGGAACATGGGAGAGAGAGAGAGTGCTCAGAAGGGGAGGAATTAATAAACACCTTGAGGCTAACAGTTTTGTTTGCAAGATTTTCTTCTGCGTTGCTTAGGAGCCTGGGATAAAAAGGTAGGAAAAGTTGAAAACCAGTTTCTCTGAGGTGGAGATCTGTAAAGTGGGTGCCACTGAAGGTGAGAGAAAGAGAGAAAAGTGGGTGCTGGACTATACAAAACTATCCACTG
>NW_012148075.1:3399727-3411263 GCF_000956105.1 Propithecus coquereli
GCATGAATATCAACAAATAAATACATTAAAATTGTTGCTTCATTGTATCAAGATCCATAATTATGTAATTAAATTACTCTCATACTACATCTATTAACATACTGGTAAACAAGGTCTGTTATTGGAACCCCGGCTTCTTCAGGTGGCTTTGCTGTATAAAAGGCCATTTTGTTTGCCTGTTGGTTTGGGATCGCTAGACTTTGTCCCATGTACCAGATGTGCTAAGATCCAGCTGATACACTGGCACATATAAAACATGCAACTAGACTCGGAGATGTACCCACTGTCTGTTGTACTGTTACATATTTGCATCTGACAGACACACGGATTTAGTTTGATACATTCTGTTTAAATGAATCCTATTAAGAAAGATGCATATATAATTGTTAAGGATACAATATCAAGTATATTCCTGACAGAAGAAATTTTTCATTTAGATTTGGGATTGATTAGAATGAAATCTTCTGCTTACAAATTTACATGTCTGTTGATTGGGAGAAGTTTCCACATAGCCTAGCTTCTGACTCTACACATTTCAAACTATTTCAAATCTATGACCCATGTACTCCCGGTGCCAAGAGCTTTGCGACATGTTTGTATTGTGCCTCCACCTCAAGTCCTGCGCCACGATGCTGGGTGAGTCAGCACAACGGGTGGTAAGAATATTCCTGGGAGTTATTCCCACCTTCTTACAGTAATAACTTACTGTACATGAAAGGGATTGTGAGCCACATACATATGTCCCACTGAACTCAAACTAAAAATATACCTGACTCAAACTCTTCCTTAGCCCACCTAAAAGTACACATGACCACTCCAGTGTCACTTCACACGAGAACAGAGACAGCAGTTTTAACCAATTGTGGTTTAAAGTTTCCACTTTTTAAAATTTTACAAAATCTTAGGATCTTGTGAACACATTGCTGCAGCTTCTCCCAGGGCATTGGCAGAAGCTTGCCTGTGCAAGTGAATGTTTCTGAAATTTAAGTTTCTATATTGTCATTCTAGACTTTCTTGGCTTGAACTAGAAATCCATAGATTATCTGACTTGCTGGTTATAGCTTTGGGAGAGTTTTCATTCATTCATTCATCATTACTCAGTTTTTCACTCATTTATTTATCTATTTGATTATCTTGCATTTATAGATTATTATAGTATATGCCAGTGCCCGTGTATTAATATAATGGAACAGACAGACAGATAGACAAAAGTCTACACCAAGGTTCAGAGTGTCAGTCCCTCCTCCAGTTCCTATTACTGTGGTTACTTTTGTTAAAAACAAAGGAAATTATTTATTGTCTCCTCTCTGGTTTGACAGGTATTTTCAAGGGGCCACAAGATGCAGGATCCCTTCCTGCTTTACTAACTGATTTTATCTGTGAGGTTCAGAAACCTTGCACTTAATCCTCTTCGCTGCTAGTAACTCCTGTGCGATCAGCCCATCTCACTCCCACAACCACCAAGAGAATCAGAAGTTCTTACACATTGGGAGGACACAAGTACTTTGACAGAAAGAAAAATAGACCCTTGTGCTCATTTGAGGATCTCCAAGGAAGAACTCCTAATTAGAGATGGTGCTTCAACCCACCACCACATGTCACAGGTGTGTGACTTCCCACGAAGGGTTCATTCTATTCTCGAACGGCTTTGATTTTCTCACCAATGAAAGTTTTTCCCTTTCTCCTGTGATCCTGGCCCAGTTACGTGATGAACCTCAGGTTCTCTATTTATAAAACATGAGTATAATGAGGGAAAAAGATAGAGTGTTTATGGCATGCTTGGCAAGCTGGGGGCTGTGAATAAAGATAATTTCCTTTTCATCAAAACTTTGGAGTTCAAGATAGGAGCATTCTGAATGAGGATGAGAATAAGGATTCTTCTTCACAATGCTGTGTCCTCATGTGACCTCCACTTTATTTCATGTATTTCTCCATAGTCTCTTGACTTTAGTAGAGTGGTATTTCTAGTGATGGTTCAGGAAACAAGAGAATGGATAAGGCCGGGCACAGTGGCTCATGTCTGTAATCCTAGCTCTCTGGGAGGCCGAGGTGGGCGGATTGTTTGAGCTCAGGAGTTCGGGACCAGCCTGAGCAAGAGCGAAACCCCGTCTCTACTAAAAATAGAAAGAAATTAATCGGACAACTAAAAATATATAGGAAAAACTAGCCGGGCATGGTGGTGCATGCCTGTAGTCCCAGCTACTCGGGAGGCTGAGACAGGAGGATCGCTTGAGCACAGGAGTTTGAGGTTGCTGTGAGCTAGGATGATGCCACGGCACTCTAGCCCGGGCAACAACAGTGTGACTCTGTCTCAAACAACAACAACAACAAAAAAGAGGATGGATAAAAACTAATAAATATTGAGCATCTGAACTCAAGGTCATAAAAGCTATACATTGAAACCCACCATCTGGCTGGTTATTCAGCATGTGACAAATCTCTTAGCGAATCTGTTCCTATACAACATCTTGCTGGAAATTAAAAATTCTATGAAGAAAAGGAAAGCTTGGACAAATTGTCAAAATTATTTAGTTTATGTCCTTGCGCCCTGCACCAACTCAGGCACATGGGATTGCCCATGTATCAGACATATAAAAAGAACATGCAGTTTTTTTCCCAGTTTATTTTCTTTATTGTATATCAAGCTATCTATAATGTTGCTATTAGGGCAGATTGTATAATATTTGGTTCATATTTTCATGAAAGAGAGGGATATTAATTTTCATTTGGGTTGGATCTGAAAACTGCTATGCACACACTGAGTGACATCTCATTTTTCCTGATAATGATGTTGATATGTCTCTGGAATACCCATATGCTCAGCACTTGCTGTTTCAAACTTGTTCTTCATTAATTACAGCTATTCATAAGCTGCCAAAAATTAAGTTCTATGGAGAATTTAAATTTGAGCTCAGAAAGGGATGGAATTTATATGTCAATGAAGAAACAGACTCAAAGAGGTGAAGTTTCCCTGATCAAGAAGTAGCAGAGCTAGGAAATGAACTCCATCGGTCTGATGCTAAAGTTTGTTTAGAGTTTCTGTGACACATACTGCTTCCTAGCCCAGAGGAACTAATGGGATAAGAAAGGTTTGTGATCTCTGCATGGAGAGAAACACTCTTCTGAATTTCCCAAATTACTATTTTGTGATCAAAAGGGTAATTCCAGCTGTTCCAGAGTTTAATTTGGGAGTATAAAAGGAATTGGCTTTTTAAAAATACCCCCATATCTGTAGTTCAAGAGTCTAAGATTATGAGCTTTTACCTTAGCTTGCCTAACATTTTGGGAAGTAGAAAAAAGAAAGGATTTAGGAAAAGGCTGTGAAACAAAGATAACAATAACTTTCTTTTAAAGGATCCTACACTTTTAGGTGTTATTTTTATATACATTATTTCAGTGGTTGGCAAATGCTTTTTTGCAAAGGTCCACATAGTGAGTGCCATGGGTGTTGTCCACATACAGTCTGCTTTCCCTCCTTGTGCTTCTTTCTTTTTCCCCTCCCTGTGGTCCTCCTCCTTTTCCTTTTTTGTCTTATTCCTCTTGTATTATATTTTCTCTTTCTCTCCTCTTCCTTCTTCCTCTTCCTCTCCCTTTCCCCTTTCTCTTCCTCTTCCACCCTATCTCCCTAATCCTTCCCCTCCTTCTTCTTTACAACCACTTTAAAATATAAAAACCAGTCTTAACTCCTGGTCTGTACAAAAGCTGGCCACAGGTTGGATTTGCTCCACAGATCATAATTAGCTGCATTATTGCATCTATTTCTCATTGCCCTTGATATTAGTATGGTGAGATTTCTAGCTACAGTTGAGGAATCAGGAGAGTGGATAAAAACCAATAAATATTGGGCGTCTACTTTGTACTCAATAGAGCTAACTCTCTATAGTGTTCTCCTTAATTCTGCACAACAACCTTGTAAAGGAGGTACTTTATCCCCTTTAGAGGTGAAGGAATGGAGACCAAGAGAAGTTGTTACAAACTTCCCTATGGTTTCAGCCATTTCATTGGTGTTCATTTCACCCTGTGAGGTCTCTGAATCCAGCTCTGGATTCCTCTGCCTGGGCTTACCAGAGGAAGTGCTGAGTAGCTGGGATCTGAAGGAAGCATAGCAGTTACTTAGGTGGAGAGCATTCCAAGAAGATGGAATATCAAGTACAGCCACTCTATCTATGGTATGTTGGAGCACAGAATATTTAGAGAGTTGAGAGAAAACCAGTGGGCTGGAGCACAGATAAAACAATGAGGAGCTTGGTACAAGATGAAGTTGGAGAGAAATGTGGGAACCAGACTATAGAGGGTCTTATTAATGATGCTAAGTGTTCATAGGTCTTTATCCTAAAAGCAATAACGGACATTTAAATATTTTAAGCAGGTGAGCAACATGAAAATGTTTGCCTTTTGAAAAGTTATCTGCGGTTATAGGGTGATAAAAGATTATAAAATGTAAGAGTGAGCATGCAAGATAAGTTAGGAGGCTATTCTACTAGTTTAGACAGGAAATAATCATAACTTGAATCAGGTTAGTTGTGGTGAGATGGAGGGAAGTAAATAAAATTGATAGATATTTACTTGGAGGTAAAACAGAATTTGGTGATCAATGGTTTAGATGTGGGCACTGAAGGCAGGGAGGCATCAAGGAGGACTTACTTTTCTTACTTGCACCCTTGAGAGGATGCTGTTGATATTTACCGAGAATAAACAGTATAATATAATTCCCAGGAGGATATAAAGACACACAAAAACTGCTATTAGTGGTTGCCCCTGAAGAGAGGGGAACTGGATAATTAGGTGGTAAGGAAGGAGAGGAAATTTGCATTTGTTCACCTTTTTAACTCTTATAATTTTGTACCAGCATTCTTTTCATAGTGCTCTGATGTTGATGAAATTCTGTTGAAATATACTAAGCACTTAAAATGTGTAAGTTTACCTCATCCTCTGCTCCTTTCTCCTTCTTCCTTCTCTTTCTCTTTTCCTCTTCTTATAGTGCTTAAGAGCACTGGCATTAGAATAAAAAGCCTGAGCTGGGTGACATTGAATCAATTATTTAATCTAAGTGTCAGTGCTTTATCTAAAAAGTGGATGTTGTAACAGTAGCCCAGGCATCGGGTTGTTAACGAGGGTTAAGTAAGTCAATGTGTGAAAACGATTCATGCTTATGTTTGGCAGATGCTCAACAGATAACTCCACCTCCCTACTCCTCCCCTTTCTCCCCCCCTTCTTCTTTCTCTTCCTCATCCTTTCCCCATCCTCCTCCTTCTCTTCTTCCTTTTCCTCTTTCTCCTCTTTTTCTTCAGTACATAAACAGTTCTTCAGGTACAATTTCTAACTTTATTTTTTTCTCTAAGCCAGAGGGCTATGCATACTCAGGGGATTAGTTTATATACCTCAGTAGTGTTCTCCCAAGACGTGACTTTTCTCCATACTGTCTCTGACATAAGTGCTTATGACCCATATGTGCATAATGTAATATGCCAAGTGCTTGCTCAAGGGTAGAAGCCTCTTAAGAGTACATGACTTAGGGCCTTGGCACGGTGCTCTGGACAGAGGATGTCTTGGATGTTATTATCTCTCAAATATCTTTTATCCGTGAACCAAACCCTGTGATCCTTTTCCGGATCTGAATCAGTTTATTAATTCAAAAAATCTGTAGCACATCTACTATCACCCTAATTCAGTATGGTTACACAAACATGTAAAATTACTTTATCCCCACATGAATGAGAACAGAATTCCTTAAGAATTTTGTTTTCCTCTTAGACAACATTGGTGGTGGTGCTTGTGTGAGTCCTTCAGCGAACATGCATGAAATGACAGGCCCAGAAAACCTCGAGTGAGAGCCTCCGATTCCTGATAGACAGGGCTGTTTGTGAAAGCTTCATCATCAACTTCCCAGGGGAAGACCTCACGCTGCCGGCCAGCCATCCTCCTCTCAGGACCAGCGTGTCTGATCTCCATCGGTGACACATGGAGGCAGAAGGGCAAGCAGACGGGAACGTTCACACACAAACAAGAACACGGGGAAGTTGGCGAGCTCATCCTTCCTCTCCTGCAGCTCCTGCTTCTGTCTTTAACACATTGATTGGATCAAGCTGGAGTCTTTCTTTGATCCTCCCGACACCCTGCTTACTATTGTTTATTTAGCTTATGATTCTTCTGCCTCTAAGGCAAATCTTCATACTGCATGGATCAATAGGCTACGGGGGCCTTAATTAAAGTTGAAGAATAAAATTGATACTGGAAACTAAATTCCTCTAGTGTCTGGAAGAGCAGGAAATGTTATTTCCCAAGGAGGCCTTTCAATGTTCTTCTGAAGTTTGGTGAAACACTCAGTATCCTATGATAGATTTTTGAGACACAGATTAGGTACATGCTGGGTGGCTGTGTGAAGAGCAATGGGATCCTTTGGCAAGTCTTCTAGATACGTAAGTGTCTCCCTAGGGGAATCAATATCCATTGTATTGGTGGGTGTGAATATAAACCTCATTTTCTTTACTTTGCACAACTCTACCATATTGCTTCATTCTCTGAAGGTATAGGAGGAAAAATCCTTCATAAGATAGGCCTCCATCTATGATTGAAATAAGTTACAGCTTGAGCTGACCTTCAAATTTTCATTTCAAGTTCATCTTTGGCAAAAATATTACTTTTGTATGGCTATAGCCAAATACAATGAATGTACAAAGATTTCACAGTAATTTGGTTTGTGTGTTATAGTTATGGATATGCGATGAATGTTGCTCTGGTGTGCATGTGTGTGTTGTGTGTGCACACATATGTGTTATGTGTGTGTGTAAAACTATAACATCATGGAATGAGCACCAAATTAAGGAGGAAAATCTTGGGACATTTAATCCTAGCTTTTCTTATTAGCTGTGTGACTTTGGGCAAATCACTTAATTTTTCTGGCTCTGATTCTTTACCTATAAATTTATGATAAGTTTCCTATTTATTTCAGAGGGTTAATATATACATTTAAAAAGGATGGATACATAAGAAAGTTCTTTATAGGCTATAAAGTACTATACCAAATTATATTTTCAGTAATGGATACTGTTGTGCACACAAAAATGTAAAACTGCATTAGTCTTTGAACATGATACCAGATGTGCTCCTTAAACTCTACAATTCAGGAATAGCATTTTACTGACAATTTCTAATCCCATAGCCTAGCTGTGATTATGAGATTAAGAAATACCCCCAGCCATAGCATCCGAGTGTAAGTTTAGGAGAAACCAAGGCTAGTGTCATTCAGAACATACACTTAACAAACACAATGCTTTTAGCCTCATGCCTATAAACAACATTCCCCATAGCTACAGATCTTGCATCATTCCTTTTTGTGCTTGAGGTTTCCAGGGACGAGGAGAGTCTCCAGGTATACTCAGAGTCAAGACCACCTACTTCATTGAAAAAGAGCAGGTGAGTGGTCGCACAGATAATGCACCTCATTGTACTCCCCCTGAATTTGTTTATTGGTTTGGTCCATCTTGTCTTGGCTCATAAAGGTTCCCATTTAATGAAGCTTTAAATAAATACAAGTATGGAAGAAATAAATAAATCACACACCAGAAGAAAGCATTGAGGTATGACCTTATTCTCTGACTTCCAAATTAAAATGAGAAAATAGTGTTTCTTTCTGTTAAGGAAAAATATGATTACCAGTTAACTGGAATAGAAAAGAATATAATAAATTTGGATAGAATAGAAGAACTTGTCCCTAACCTTGACCGTCCTTGGGCATGACAAGTTATTTATGTATGCTTTGACCTTAGTTTCCTCACCTATAAACAGGGATGTAAAGTATAACATAGTAGAAGCTCAACAATTCTCTGATACTTAGATGGTAGGCTTCATTTTTTGATGACTAATCAAAATTTATTTTGCCCTCTTTTTCACATTTCTAAAAAAGAGAGTGTTCAGTGTAGTAATTTCTAAGTCTCCTTTGAGCTTCAGCTTTATGTGAATTTATGAACAGCGTAGAGTTGTGTCAGGTCTTTGAGGTTACCAAGTCTAACATTCTCACTTGACAGATGAAGGACAAGTTGTAATTCCATGAAATGCATTATCTGACTACTTAATACATGTTTGTTACTTTAATATGGTTCCTGCAGTAGGGAGGGCAGTGTAGCCAATGAGAAGTTGAAGACTTTACTGGAATCTGAAGGATATGGCCAGGCCCTTTGGGGAAACAGCTAAGTGCAGCTACTCTCAGGATCATGTGAATTGCTGAACAGTCAGTGTCTGCATTCTGTGTAGTGCTGTAGGAGGAGACCCCAGGGCTCAGGCCTCGCTGACTTAGAGGAAGCATAACCAGATTGGGAACTGATTTGAAAGTAATGAACATTTTTTCTCATCTGGTACTTTCAAAAGAATTTGCAGAGTCAATAGGTGATGGGGGACTTTAATTAAAAATAAAAGAAGAAATTAAAGCTTGACTACAACATCTGAAAGGAAAGGTGACCTTAGGGATCAGGAGAAAGAATGTCAGAATCATAGGGCAGAAGAGCTGTTGCTACTGAATTCAAGTTATTTAAACATACAGCAACTGGGAGTATAGCTCATATGCATGCTCACACACCTTCCATCCAACCATTCTTTTCCTTGTATGTAGAAGAGATCTCATTCTAAGACCTGGCCTGGTATGTAAAGATACAATGAGTGGAGATAAAGGTGAGATTCTGTAGGCTGTCATCACTGGTGTCTTGATACAGATGTGGTAGGTACATATCATAGCAGGCCCTGAGCTTGCTGCTACTTGAAATGACTTAATGTAAGTCTAGTGGGAACCCTCTGTGAACTAAGGTAAACTTGGTACAAGATGTCTGGATCTGTTCAGAAGAATAAATGAACACAAAACTATTCTCTGTCTTTATTCTTTCACTCATTGATTCATTTTATGAACATTTATTAAGTTTGCATCAGCAATGGGAAATTCTTTACTCTGAAGATGCTGGGGAGATACACCAGATACAGAGAAGAATAAGGCAGGGACTCTTCTCTCTAAGAAGTTACAGCGTAGTGAGGAGAATGATACTAAATGACTTAATTATGATGCAAAGTGAAGGAAACAAGCAGAGGCACACACATCCTGCTCTAGAAGAAGAGACAAGTGCTACAGAGAAATAAATGATATCCTTTGAGCATTTATTCTGTGCTATGAACCACACCAGACCTTTTATTTATAATATACCTTTCACAGTTATGAATAATCCTGCTTGGGAGATAAAATAGTCCTTATTTTACTGTTGATTGAGGCTCAAAAGTTTAAGGAGTTAAGGAGGCTGGAGGTCACACAGTGAGCTTTATAGTGGGGGTTGTGAGCCCTCCTGGGACAGACCTATGGCTTACTCCTGAGTTCCCACATCAGCCATTCTTCAGTGACTGTGTGGAAGCAATAGTTAGTCTGATAGTTGATTTCGGTGAGGAGTGTTAAGCAAGGAGTTTATTGATTTCAGTTACAGTAGCCTCAAGTACCTAGATTTGAATTACAAATCTCTGAGACCTTGATTATACATGTTCCCCAAATTTTCACCCCCCTCCATATGGTCCTGAAGGCACTGTGAAGCAGAGAGGAGGTGTGGCTGGTGAAAGATGATTGGTTTTCTGCCTTCAGACTCTTCGTTCTCCCAGAGTAGGCTATCACTTCCACTTGTCAATGGGTCTGAAAGGTCTGGAGAAAAGGTAACACTTGTCTTTTGGGATGATCTGGCCATAGTGTATGATCCAGATAGCAGCTCGCATCCTTGTTAGGTTCCAGGATCCACATTAACATTCTTCTTTTATTTTCTGTTTGGTAAAAACACTGAATATACATCAGGGAGAATCTTTACCTTCCATTTTCACAGTGCTTTGGAAACACATCTCTGGCTACGCTTTATTCATATTGTGTCCTCCTCAATATCTCTGATTGACACACAGATTTGTTTTCAACCTTGGATTTCCATTTTTTGATTCTCTTGACAATAAGAATTATCTTAAATATTATTTTCAAAATCGGAACTATCATTTTAAAGCGAAAGGATGTGTCTTTAAACCTATGAGAAGGAGTGGAGAGTGAGGGCAAGGAAAGAGAGTGGTGGTGCTGACCTCTTTCTTCTTTTTCATTCAGTGGGATCTGAAGTTTTCTCCTGGCTAAAGCCCCGTGATATGAGCGTTTAAATCCTGTTTTGTATTTCCCTATATTAAGAAGCATTTTTTTCATCATCTGTTACTAACTTCTTATTCTCCCACACTCTGAACTCTAGACTTGTATATTTAATATTTTCTCAGCATCTCCACTTGGATATCTATAGACACCCTGAAGTTAACATATACAGAACAGAACTCTGGATTCCCCTCTCCTAACCTCCCATCCTACATGCAATAGGATTCTCCCCAGTCCGCTCACCTCAGTAAAAAGTATCTTCAGTTAACTACTTGCTCATGGAAAAAAAATTAGGAGTTATCTACTGACTCTTCTTTTTTCTCACATCCCACATCCAATCTATGAGCAAATTGTGTCAGTGTTGCCTTCAAAACATATCCCCGGTCCTACCCTTCTCACCATGTCCAGCATATTCCATCTTAATTCAAAACACCATCATCTCTCATCAGCATTATTACCATAGCCTGCCAAAACTGTACTGATTTCATCCTTGCTATTCTAAAATTCACTGTCTGTGTACTAAAGAGCCCTCTTATATTCCCCATCATTGTTAGTAAAAGAGACTAAAAGTCTTTAACATAACGAAGTCCTTTTTGATCTGGCTCGTGGCTTCTTCTTGAACTTCATATCCTTCCTCTTTTATGCTCTTCTTTAGCCATGCTGGCTTTCCTTCTGAACTTCTAACACACTGAGCTTCTTCCTGACCCAGGGTCATTGCACTCCCTTTTCCTTCCGCATGAGAAGTTCCTCTGCCATATTTTTGCATGGCTGCCTCTATATCCTTATGTAGTCTCTGTTCTAATGTGCCTGCTCTGAAAGCTTGTCTGTGATCGTTCAAACTAGAGTGTCACCTTCCTGCCCTCACATCATATTCTTATTTCCCTGCAATCTGAAATGACCACGTTTATGTATTTGTTTGCATGTTTATTTTCTATTTCCTCTGTTAAAATGTAAATTTCTTGAGGAAAGAGACAATGTCACACCTGGTTATTGCTGAATTTCTGTACCTGGAACAAGCTAGAATATAGTTAGTGATCAATAAATATTCTATTAATAAGTGATATAGTCTTATATTTATATCTCATTTAATTATGAAAGTAATTAAATTTATTAAGCACCTTGAGTATGCCAGGCACTATGTTAAGATCTTCATTTAATCATCCATTTAATCTTCACAAAAATATGCAAGATAGTTTTTATTATTTACATTTTATAGATTAGGGTTATGGTGCTAGGAGAAAGTTTGCATAATTTGTTCAAGGTGTCTCAGTTCATGGAGAAGCTTGGACTAAAAGCCTTGTTTGTCTGAATCCAAAGGCAGTGATTTCTTCTTTGGAAACCCGTACTGATGTGCCAGTGATTCAAAGGAACACTAACAAGGAAGAACTGAACCCT
>NW_012148075.1:3414228-3415365 GCF_000956105.1 Propithecus coquereli
TTCAAAAGCTGGTAACCAAAGCGAGAGATCCCAGTGAGCTATCATCTTTGAGTCTGGTATGGGGCTGTGCTCTGCCCATTCCTCTACCCTTCAGTCCAGTGTTTTGCCTCTTGGCCTCTATCTTGGCAAAACTCAAAACAAAAAGGTGTGTCGGGAAGGCATATGCACCTTTCCTCAGACCGTGTCTCCATACGATGATGTACATGGCAAGGCTCTTGATGTTTGCCCTCTCTGAGTCTCAATGATGTTCTTTTGTTTATACCTCATTGTCTTTGCAGTCAGTAATCCTATTCTCCAGCCAAGAATTCATCTTTTCCAATTTTGCTAAACTCCAGATTACTATAATCATAACCATTGTGAATTACAATCACCCAGCCTAAAAAGTCTCTGACAGAAAAGCAGTATACCTCCCCCACCTAATTATTTTAGATACGCCAGTTTCAACTCAAACCTCATGATGTGGGAACTTTTCAAAGTCTTCAAGAAGTAACTATCACATTTCAAAATTCCAAACTTTTTCTCACTAAATTCCCTAAGGCTTCCTTTGACTTTCCAGGAGAACCTTTAAACAGTTGTTCATTACCAGATTATGTTGTCTCACTGCCCTCATCCCCTCTGAGACTTGGGCTTTACTTCTCATCTGTCCTGCGTCTTGTGTTAGTGAGTAGAAGCCTGAGCCTTAACTTCAATTTCAAGACCTACTATTCCACAAGAGCATTCTCTGCTTCTGAAAGCCCATCAAGATCTTTGTCATTAGTTTTGAGGACCTCCTTTGCCTTTCTCCACTCGCTTATCTGGACACCACCATTGGGCAGAGACAGTCTCTTTCCCTCCACAGCCATGAGTCTTACCATCACTCCAGATGCTGCTTCCTCCTGCTGCAGATCACAGTCTGTCTCCCCAATGCTGTCCTTCCCTCAAGTCACACTTAGGCCCTGGCCCTGCCTAGGCTGCTCCTCCCCAGTTCCTCTCTCTGGCTTTCTCAGAGCATGACAGAGGCTCTCAGCACCACACCTCCAAACCTCCCCTCAGGACCCTCTGATACTGCCCACCACAGCCATGCTCATCTTCCTAAAACAAGGTTTATTTCATGAATAATAAAGAATCAATAATAAATAAATAGAATAAATGAATACG
>NW_012148075.1:3418559-3421176 GCF_000956105.1 Propithecus coquereli
TAAATAACAAAACTTGGGAAGCTAAAAGAAGCAGTTAGGAAAGGAATTGTATGTTAAATTCTTCCTTGTGCCTGGGGTGAACTCAATAGCTACTAGTGTATTCTTTATGCAGATATTAGAGAATTGTAGGTTTAATTCCATTTTACAAATCTTTAAAGTAGTGAGGGGCTGTAGCCAGCTTGCACTGGTTTTTGAGGGCCAATTGTGCACATCTTTCCCCAACTCTGTGTCCATTGATATTATGTTGGTAGCTTGAAATTAGCCATGGATGACTTTGAGGGCTTTCAAGCCTCCAGTGGAGTAAGTTGCTGCAGATGTAGTAGAAATAGCAAGAGGACTAGAATTAGAAGTGGCACCTGAAGATGTAACTGAATTGCTACAGTTTCATGATAAAATTTGCATGGATGAGGAGATGCTTCTTCTGGATGAGCAAAGAACATGGTTTCTTGAGATGGAATCCACTTCTGGGGAAGATGCTGTGAACATTGTTGAAACGTTCACAGGATTTAGAATTTTACATAAACTTAGTTGATAAAGCAGCAGCAGGATTTGAGAGAATGGACTCCAATATTCAAAGAAGTTCTATTGTGGATAAATGCTATTAATATCAAACAGTGTTACATGCTATAGAGAAATAGGAGGTCTGTCTGGAAAGTATTCGGCCATGTAATATGAAAAATAGAGACATTTGTTGACGAAGATACAAGATACAAGAAACATTGTACATAGGGCAATGATGCCTCATTTCCCTTCAAAATAGGCACCTTGGGATCTCATGCAGTCCTCTCGGTGTCTCTCAACCTAACCTGTACATGTCCAACATTCTCAGGTGTTCTGCTTGTTGCAGGCCATTCAGAATGTGGATCACTTTCAACAGATTCTTGGCCATCTTTGAAGCATTTGTGCCACACTTTTATTTGCGCTGAACTCATTGCATCATCCCTGAAAGCCTTCTGAATAATGCAAATAGTTTCCACAGAGGAATGTTCAAGCTTAACACAAAATTTGATGCAGATTTGTTGCTCTACTTGCTCAGTCATTTTGAACGCGATGGCCACCCAGTATACATGGTCACTCAGCCACGTCCAGCATCCCACTGACTAATACAGTGAAGTTGTCATTGTTCATGCACACACATTACAGTCCACTCTGCTTGGCTGCTGTCTTACATTGACATTGCACAAACTGTTCTCGTTACATTAACAATGGCTGGGTACTTTCCGGACAGGCCTCATATTTTGTGAATGGATGAATCGATAGATGTGGAAAACTTTATTGTCATATTAAGAAATTGCCACAGCCACTCCAACCTTCAGCAATCCCGACTCTGATCAGTCAGCAGCCATCAACATAGAGGCCAGACCCGCCGTCGACAAATTGATTATGACTCACAGAAAGCTCTGAAACATGATTGTTAGCATTTTTTAGCAATAAAATATTTCAAAATTTAAGTATCTATTGTTTTTAGATATAATGCTATCACACACTTAATAGCCTACAGCATAATGTAAACATGATTTTTTTTTCCCAGAGACAGGGTCTTGCTCTGCTGCCCAGGATAGAGTGCAGTGGCACGTTATCTCACTACAGCCTCAAACTCCAGGGCTCAGGCAATCCTTTTGACTACAGGTGTGCACTACCATGCCCAGCTAATTTTTAAATTTGGGTAGAGATGGGGTCTTGCTATGTTTTCCAGGCTGGTCTCAAACTCCTGGCCTTAAGTAATCCTCCTGTCTTGGCCCCCACAAAGTGCTAGGATTACAGGCATGAGCCACCACATTCAGACAAACATAACTTTTATATGCATTGGGCAACCAAAAAATTCATGACATCTTTTATTGCAATATTCATTTTATTGGCTTGGAACTGAACTCACAATATCTCTGAGGTATGCTTATATTACTTCAAAATTTAAAGAAATTCTTCAAAGAATGTTCACATCTTTGTATACTCTATGCATATATATTTTAGTATACTTAAGCATAATCATAATAAAATAACAATAGTAATAATACTATGTATTAAAAACCATGCAAGACAGCTAAGTGCTTACATTAACAAACAAGAATAAATGAAAATAAATGTACATGAATCTATATCAAGAAGTTAGCAAAAAGAAGAGCAAGAAAATTTAAGAAAAGCATGAGTAAGAAAATAAATTAACACAGAAATAGATTTCTTAGAAAATAAAACAACAGGTGAATTAGTAAGTAAACCCAAGAGTTTATTTGGAAAACTAAATGAAACAAAGTAGGTAGCCCCAAGCCCGTGCAGTAAACTAATTAAAAAAGCGGGGTAGGTGAAGAAAGAAGTGTGCGTACACGGAATTAGAAATGAGAAATAACCGTTAATGCAGGGGAAGCATGAGAATTTTAAAAGAATATTTTACAAAACTCTCTTCAAATAGATTTGAAATGGATAATTTTTGAGGAAAATACAAATTACTAAAATTAAACCTGGAAGATATAGAAGACTTCTGCATGGGCAAACATGCAAGATATCGAGAAACTTTTAAAGACTTCTCTCTCAAAGCAGTGCCAGGCACAGATGGTTTCTCGGGTGAATTCTTTCAACCTTCAAGGAAGAGAAACTTCAATACTATTTAAATTGGACCCAA
>NW_012148075.1:3421356-3422831 GCF_000956105.1 Propithecus coquereli
TATGCTGAAATAAAAAATAAAATAAAAAAAAAAAGAAGAAGAGCTTTCTCTTGTGGTGACCCAGTTCTGTGGGTCAGAATATTTAGGAATATTTCACAATTCCTGCCTCCTGAAACATAGCTCCAAAGGGATATTCCAAAGCTTTATAAAATATATCCCATAACACGGTGGTCCCCATGGTCCGCAACCTTTTTGGCACCAGGAACCAGTTTCATGGAAGACAATTTTTCCACGGTTGGGGTGGGGGCAGAGGGGTGCCGAGCTCTGCAGTCCGGTCCCTAGCAGGCTGTGGACCCGTACCCATCTGTGGCCTGGGGGTTGGGGGCTGCAGCAACAGATCTGTTATTAATCAACTGAGATATCCTGAAGGAGAATGCAAATGAGAAAGGGAAAAATAAGCTCATATTTATTGATAAGAATTCTAAGCTCTGGGATAGGTGTTTTACATATTTTGTATAATCCTTGTAGTTACACAGAGAGTTATGTTAAAAATCCCCTTTTAATCTCTTTGTGGATCAGAGAGATAAATCACCTTGCCTGAAGCCACACAGCTAAAATGTGGCATAAATGGAAATTTACCCAAATCTGTCTGACTTTAAATTTTTTTTCTTTTCACTAAACCACACTGACATTTCCTTCAAGAAACTTAGTGTCTTACTAATAGTCAAGTAGAAATCAATTATAAAGATTTAACTAATAATACTTGGTAAGAATAATTACATCTTATATGACAAATTTTCTATAATATACACTGTCGATATTAAAGATAAGAGAAAAAGAGAGAAAATCAAAGCATATATTCATAATTTGAAGGAAGTATTTGGGTAATTGTGGCTCAAACTGATTATTCTGGAAACATGATGATATATGAAGCATTTTTTGAGCATAAAGTTGTCAGACAATAGTAAGTAGCTGTGTATAAGTAAAACTATTCAGTCCACATTTTGAATGTTCCCATGATGAGAATTTGACACAGCAAGATAAATGACTCAGTAATTACATAGACCAAATTATTGCCTTGAAACAAAATCTCAGTCTAAGAGATTGTACGTCGATTCTTGCCAAACAAGAATGGTAACCCTCTATCTACATAGACCAGAAATGTTTTTATACTGATAGCATGCCTTAGTGCTTTTATCTCAATTCAGACATACAATGGGAGAAATGACTGGGCAGTGAACTAACATAGTAACGTTAACTGTGACCTGGTGCTCATATTATCATCACCATAGGAGAAAGCACAAGGAAGACAAACAATACCCACCCCCATTGCCAACATCACAGGACTGCTGGGTGATAAATTGGGGTGCGAATGACTATATATAAATGCTCTTCTCACTCCTCTATGGCAAAAATAATTAAAATCAGTCAAGCACAGAGTTAAGTATAAAAATAATGGTTTCAAACAGTTTTAAATCTGTATGCCAATGTCAAAAATAACACTAGAAAGAGGTAATGCATAATGTAAATATAAT
>NW_012148075.1:3426271-3430953 GCF_000956105.1 Propithecus coquereli
GTGACTTTCAAAAGATTCTCAGAAAGAGTCATACATCCACAAAAGCTTATACAGCCCTGCTGTAGTTGGGAGTAAGGCACTAGAGGATATAGTGAATTTGGGAAGCAAAGGGAGTGGCCTGGACAGCTGCCCAAGCCCAGGTTGTACCAACCTGCCAGGAGGGTGCATGACACTCTATCCTTTTCTCCTCACTCATCCTCAGCAGGGTCGCCACCTCAAGTCTCTTTTTCTTCTCTACTGTCCATTCTATGGATATGGCAATGAGGTAAGGGGGTACCCTTCCCTGTGAGTATTTTAGCCTTTATGCCTGTGGTATGTGTTTGTGTATGTGTGTCAGGGGGATTTGTCGAGAACCTGGATCACACAAGTGTTGTCGTAGCTCCCCTTCTAGTCCTGAGACCCAAAGCAAAATCAGTCAGATTAAGAACAAGTAACAGAAACAAGAGGTGTGCAGGGGCTTTCTTCCAGGTGGGAGGAGTCTATTGTCCAAAACTGGGTAGAGACAGATGCAGGGATAGAGTTGGGTAAAGGATGGTGTGCACTTCTTCTTTTCACCCATTTAAAATCACAGGGCTTCTCATATTGACCTGTGTGTTGCTAGGACTAATTATTCACTTAGTGCTTCCATGCTCTGACTCAGTGCTTTTATATGGAGCCACCATCATTTGGGGTTAAAACGAAAAAACAATGGAATTTCCATATTTTCCCCCGACATAAATTCTAGGCTAAGGGGCGGGGGGGACAACAGAAGAATATGGCTGGATACTCCCAAGAATTATCATGTAGGGCGGATCATCAAGTAGAAAATTATCTCTTACTAAGGAAAATTTTCTTTTCAAACATTCTCAGTGTGAAGCTTGATATGCGTAGCCAGAAAAGGAGTGCTGTGTTGCTAATATAGCTCAAATTAACCATCAGAGGTGGGGTGTGTAGTGTCTTTATTTTAAGCAATACCATATCTTACTTGGAAATAATGGAGCTGAGAGCAGGAGAGGGGACGGTGCAAAAAGCAACAGGAGGAAAAGAATCCAAGCAAAAACTAAATTGCCTACAGTAAGAGAATAAATAAAAAATGGTAGGAATTAACTTATTGGTGAAGTCTCACAGGCCTCATAAAAAGTAACTCTTTGATTTACCTCCCTTGTTTCCTATCGTGCCGCCAGACAAAATTAAAAATGGGCCCAAGAAACTAGCGAGACTGAGACAGACATAAAGAGTGCTTCAGAGGCTCCAGCTTTTAAGTGCCTTTACACTTAACTGTCTTTGGTTGCCAGCTATGGAGGGACGGAGAGAGAAGAGGCAGCACTGGTTTGAAACACTTGCAGAACATCTCAAGACCGAGTGTTGTGCACCGTGCATGCTAATGGCTACCCTCCTGCATTTTAGCTCTGCACAACACTGTTATCCTTCTTCCAACTGGGCTTATGCCAAGACTCAGGTCTTATAGATTGCTAGAGCAGGGAACATTTTGCAGAAGTCTATCAGCATAATTCCCTCCAGCAATATCACTCAATGATTCTCAGCTTTTTTGATGAGGCCTTGTTTGAACATACTTCTGAAAGTACAGACAGAGAATAAAATCTACCTTCTCTGCCCCAGTGCAGACCTTTCATGATGGTGTATCTCTCTTCCCCTTTGGTGATATAACACATTGATTCATATGCAGTAAATGTTTATGGCATACCTCCTGTAACAATTATCTCATTATTGCCACCATAATGATATGAAACAACCACAAATCACAGTAGCATGCAAGAATAAGTGATTATTGTGTCTAGAATCAGCTGGAGGACAGTTACGTGACTCTGCTGATCTTGGCTGGGCTCACTCATGAGTCTGCAGGTTAGCTGGCTTCTGTTGATCGATCTAGAATGGCGTTGGTTGAGAAATCTGGGGTGAATTGGCTCTCCTCCATATGTCTTTTATTCTCTACTGGGCTAGCCTGGCATATTTTTTCATAGTGATGGCAGAGGCTCAAGAGAGTAGAAAGAAACACACAAAGCCCAGAGCTGGGACAAAGGTACTTCTGCCACATTTTCTTGGCCAAAGAAAGATACAGACCAGTCCAAATTCAAAGGATAGGAAAATATACCCTCTTAATTTAGTGAGAAAGCCGCAGCGTCACATGGAACATAACAAGGACACCAAAGAGGAGTAAAAAATGAGAGTGATCATTGCACTCTACCACACGTACTCTGAGCCATGCCTGCAAGGCGTTTGTAGGAACCCAGAGTTTTTTGACCCTGAGCCTCTTTCCCTTTCTACCATGTGATACACGTGTTGCCACCAGCCTCTCCTTGTTGCCAGGTAGAAAGGACAATCCTGATTATTTCACTGTATGTCATTCTCATGTGTTTCCTGGCTCTTTCTGGAAAGCAAGAGTGGTACAAATTAATATAGGAGGAGCTCTTTTACTAAACCTTGTAATCTTGGTTTCAGGCAGAATGACACTGAAACCCACAGAGTGGGGATGTTGTTGGTGTCTGCTCAGACCCCCTTTACTGAGCTGGTTAACCCATCCCCCAGCTACTGTGAGTTTTGGTTGCTAATTGCTCACAGCTGCTTCCTTCTCCAGAAAATTGCCTTCATTCAAACAAAAGCTGCCCTGCTTCAGGGGTTATGCACATACCCCCACTACTTTAGTAGCCTTTAGCCGGTGACTGAACAAAGTGGGAATATAAGGTACATTCCCCTTTGCTTCCAAGGGAAGCCAACTCTGTGGCGCAACTTGTGAAGGAGAGCACTCCATCAAATCAGACTGAAGCTAACCTAAAAGGAAGTGCTTAGCTCCTTTTCCTGCCCCATCCTATGTACCTCACTCTCCTTCTCCTGAGAGTACTTCGTCAATAAATCACGTGCAACTGAACCCCTGTCTCAGGCTCTGCTTCTAGGAACCCAAACTAAGACAGCCATCCAACATCACATGTAGTCAAACAGGAGGAAGGCATTCTCCTCTTCTTTATGAAAGACCAACTTGCAGTTTGGCTCTAGGATAGCTCTGGTGTAATAGAGGTGGTTTCCAGATAAGGGAAAGCAGTGCTCAGCAGGCTAGGAGGTGATGGCTGGCTGAGCAGTGTGATGCCTGAAATATGTATTAATACAATGCCAGTATCCCCTATGAGGTACCCTCAAGGCTCTCCGACATAACTGGCTGAGACTTGGAGAAAAAAGAAAGGAGGAGGTCCTGTGTAAGTAAGAGAGAAAAGAAATCAGTAGCATTGGGATTATTAGTGTTGATGTGAATCATCTATACTAACAATCTGATCCAGTTAGATCCAGTAAAACTTGAGTCATATTTACATCCTAAGTAAGTCCAGTTAGTTTGTTGTACAACTGCTGGACTAAAGTATGTTTCTCTGTATGAGGCCTAATGGTAAAGACATATTGGAGTACATAATATTTCAAAAGACCCCCATCTCCAAATCTCCATAGGAGCCTCAGCAAACCCCTGTGCAATGAACAGTATTAGGTCTGCTATTATGGTGCGCTTAAGCTTTGATATTCCCCATCAACCTTCTAACTAGCACCCTGCCTCAGTCTTTGTCCTCTAATTTGTTCTCCAAAGTTTGGTCAGATTGATCTTTGTAAAAGTTAATTTTTATCTTGCTACTGCTCTGATTAAATTCTTTTCTCCTCTTTTGACTACAAGTTAAAATTCAAGCTAACTCACAAGGCATAAATGGTATTTTAAGACATAGTCTCCTGTGTATTTCTAGCCTTCTCCTTCAATTTTTACTGAGTCTAGACTGAGCTACAGGCTGTTTGCTGAGCAGGCCCAAAGTCTTGCCCATGTGGGCCTACACACATGGTTTTCTTTGACTTGGTGTGTCCTTCTTCATGTTCTATGCCTGGTAAATTTCTAATCATCTTTCATGATTTACCTTCACCCTCTACTCTTTGTGGAGTGTGTCCTGATCATATTAATGTCATTTCTAACTCAGGATATATTATACATGTAATATATTCATTCTGGGCGGCCAGAACACACTGAAGCTACATCTATCATAGGAATTGTTTGATGGATGAATGAATTAGAATGCATAATTCTTCTAGAAAATCTGCCTAAACTCTGAAAGCAAGTACCATAAACAAACAAACAAAAATACACAAAATGGTTCAAGAGTAGTGAGCAAAATAGAATTTCAATGAATGCAGGCCACAATCACATTTTTATTCATAAAAAGCTGCATGTTATTATCACTTTAGATGATTCTTTTTTTTTTTTATTTCAGCAAGTTATGGGTGTACAGATGTCTAGGTTACGTGTGTGATTCTTATTTACCTTGTATGCCTCTTTGATGTTACGTACAATATAAAGACTGAAATGCAATATTTAGGAAAGTTTTCTTATATTTTGATAAGAATGAGTAGATAATGCATGATATAAAATCCAGCTCAAAGAAATAAACCAGGCATTATTTCTTTGTTAATTTATATATTTTATTATCTTCTCAATTTAGGTCAAAAGTGTGGGAATCGTTAGTGGTTTCGGTTTCTGCTCAGGGTTCTAGAATAGCTTGTGTGTGTGTGGGGGAGGTTGGGAAAGGAGGAGCTCTGGTGAGATAGAGGCCATGTCCATCAACATGAATTACAGTCCCCAAGTGGATCTGGACATGGAAATTTCTTAAAACAAAGGATACCACCCATATATGTCCTCCTTAATGTCCAGCATCAAATCATGA
>NW_012148075.1:3432063-3445468 GCF_000956105.1 Propithecus coquereli
TTGGATTTGGTAACTTGGTGAGTTGTCTGTCATTGACAAATTTAGCATTTACATGTCAGACCTAGAATAATGTTGTCTGCTTATCCTCTTCATATGGTAACAGCCAAGAAGTCAGAGGAGGACACAGACAGAACATTCTTTGGGAGCAGGAAGTCTTATATCCTAAGAACTCGGCAATAACTATTTTTAAATAATTGAAAAATGAGTTCTTTGACTTCTGTGAATTTGTATTGCAAAAGTATGTGGGAGAAAATAGGAACCTCCATCTTTAGTATTGACAGAGCATGGTTCACAAAGTGTAAATAATTTCATTTAACATTTATGACTGCCCCAATGCAGTAAATCAGTGTGTGATTATTATTTCTCCTTTCACAAATGAAGAAACTGAAGTGCATGCAGAGGAGGGAAGTAAACTCACCCCATTTTACAAAACTCATAACTGCTAAATTCCAGTTCTTTGTTCATTTTATTAAGCCATAGGTGTTCCCTTAAAGATGCTTTCCTGGGAATGAAAATCTCTGATAGGTCCCCTAGAAATGGGAATCTTGGATTTCTGAAATGAGATTATGTGTCAGCCAGAAGCCAGGAGATGGACCATATATCTTAACACACTTAGTGACTTGACTCTTCATGATGACTTAGCGGTGTGTCTGGCATTGGGTTAACTTTGACGACAGTATGGACAGTAGTGGGTGGTGGGTAGATGGGTGGTACATACAACTTTATTGCACAGGATTGCTGTCTCTAGTGGCTGCCTGGCTGTCTACTTGATTCTCATGTTTCCCAGGAGGAGGTGAATACTTCATTTTAGAGAAACTGGACTCTAACCCAAAGTGCCCCAGAAGTCTGAGCTGCATATTAATTTGTATCAATGATAGAAAAACACTGTGTTCTTAAAAGGCTATTTGTCCCTTTTTCTTGCCCTTGAAAATTTCCTATTTGAAGCAGCAAGGAACAGAGGAAAGCTAACATAGCTTATTCTTTGGATTTCTACCAGTCCAATTTTGTAAGTGTTAGTTTCCCAAAATAAAGGTTTCCATAAAAGATCACGAAGGACTTCTGATTTTTTCACTCTAACAATATGCAGGAGGAGGGTATGTCTGTAAGAGTTGAACCATTAAAGTTGCTGACCAGAAGTCTCTTCATTTGCTGTCATTTGAATGTCACAACCATTAGCAGCCACAAACTATTTAATAAATGACACTGCAAATAGGAGTTTTTCTTAATAGTCGAGTTGTGAATCCTCTTTTTTCCTCTCTGGTTTCCCTCTCAGGGTCTTTGTTTCTTCGTTCATCCTTGGTCTCTCCCTTTCTCTTGCACACAGCACATATCTTTCTCTATCTCTGTATTACTAGTCTTCCACAAGTGTATTTGCTTAAATAAAAAGACCAACAGATGCTGATTTCTATATTGTGAAGCATACAGAAAAAAGAAAAATTAATTCATATCTATGACAAATCTACTTTGCTCCAACATTGATAGTCTTTGAAAATATATATTCTATGTGAGATCCATGCCACATTTTATTTCCATTTAGGTGCTCAACAGAATTTAGCTCAAAGTTAGGTTCAAATTCCCCCTATGAGAGTATTCAATTGTTCTCAGAAATAAAGTCAGTGAATATTTCCATTTTAAATATTTGAAAGGCCTTTTATACAAATGTGTTCATATTTTTGCTTGCATTTTTTATTATCTTAACACTGACTATAGTCATCTGCTTCAACAGAGGCAAAATGTAATTACAAATGGTTTCCAGTTACAGTTATTAAGAATTATCCTTGATCTTAGGCTATGTATATTCAGGAGATAATCATGTTTTAGGGTGTTCCTGTTGAATAAGGTTGCCACTTAATGAGAAACAGACATCATAGATATCATGGCTATGTTTACCCTTGGAACAATCCAAACATGGATGTGTATGTGTGTATACACACATACGCACACACACACACACACACACACACACCCCATACTACATACATACTCACACACAACACATGCACACACTTCTCAAATGCCTGCCTTTCTCTCACAACTTTCTGGCTCAGCATGCCTATGTCTTGAGCTAAACCTGACTTAGCAGAGGGAGCTATGCAGCCTTCTAGCTAGTGGAGGCTGAATCAGTTGTGCAGAAATAAGTCCAGTGCCTGGTAAATGTAAGGCTAGCATCTGGTGCCCAGCCAGCAGCAATATGACCTGGGATTTTTTTCCCCCGCTAGGTCTGGAGCCTATTCTCAGCAACAACTCATTCATATGTTATATGCCGATATTCTGATTAGCTCACCCTAGAATCTCCTATTTTGGAAACAGACTCTGTCCTATATTCTTGGCTATGGTTCAATCCTTTCAATCAAAGGTCTGCCTAGTCCTGTCTTCCCATAGTTAACATCGACCAGGTCCATCAGGCCATCCTCATTCCTCTCCCCATTTCTCGTCTTCACCCCATGCTTGTCTTCATCTCCATCTTTACTCTTATCCACACGACCATCTTCAACTCCAACTATCAATACCTGTTTTAAGCTCCTACGCCACACAATCCTCATTCACAGGACTGCTCAAGGTGCTAACCTTTTCCAAAATTCCAAACCAAAATGTCTACCATCCGTTGTTGTAAATGATCTGTGTAATCAACTAACTGATAGATACGAAGTAACATTTAAGCTGGTTGAGCAATGCATAATCAGGAAGCTGATTAGGTGCTACTTGAGCTTCCTCAGTTGCACTTTGCTGTCCATACCCCAAGAATTTTCCTGTTGCCTTCAATTATTCTTACTACCTCTTTACTAACTTTGTCTTTGTTCACCTATTTTTAACATAACTTTCTATGCTTTTGTTTCACCTAAGACCCAAACCTCTTTCCCTGGATTACATTTCCATTACTCCACTGCCCTCGCTTGAAGTGGCACAAGAAACATACCTCTAATTAATGTCCCCTGTTCCAGGAATTTGACTCATTACATCTGAAAAAGAGTTTGGAAGTCATATGGAGATATTTTTCTAAACCAAGGATTGGGAATAACTAGAGGGTCAAGAACATCTTATCATATTTTTTAATTCACAGGTGTGTATCTTTTTTTTTATTTTGATTTGTAGCACTTGCCTATTTCTTTTTTTTTATTTCTGCATATTATGGGGGTATAAATGTTTAGGTTGTGTATGGTGCCCTTGCCCCCCTCTCCCCGAGTCAGAGCTTCAAGCGTGTCCATCCACAGGTGTATATCTTATACATCTCTGTTGTGTTGTAATGTGCCAATTACTATTTACTCTTAACAAAAAAATTTCTGAAAGGTGTGCATAAAATCTTAAAAAAAATAATAATAAATTTTGGTCTAATAGAATCTGCTCAAGATAAAGCATTGATATTAGCTGGCAGACAAAGAGATAAAGAGATCTACTAAGAAAGTCATTTAGTGGATAATAAATTTAACCTGAATGAGGCCTCTGGGTCCCACCCAATGCATAAGGTACCCTAATTTCAGAAATGCAAATGTTATAGAATTAAAACAAAATGAAACAGTGAGAGAAGATTAAACATAACCTGATGCACTATTAATCTCAACCTTCCTCTGAGAATCATGTTTCAGAGGAGGTGAAAAAGAACTCCACAAGGGAAGCATTTATGTCTGGAATCCTATTTAACTGAAGCAAACAAGCCTTGCTTAATGTGTAGATGTTATGGAAGGAAGACTTCCATTCTCTCTGGCTTTCTAGAGGCAACACTGACCTATGTCATAGCCATAATATATTGATGTTGTTTGTAATCACAGCTCCCACCACACTACTGATACCACAGCCCCTGTAAATTAAACTTAGAAACACAAGACAAATTATGCAATTTGTGAAATGCCCAGAAAACAACTACTGTGGAAAGTTAACATTAATAAAAGCCTCATTACAAGTTTAGATTATTCTAAGCTACATTGAATCTTGACTTTCTTACCAATTTATATCCTCTATTCTGAAGATTATTGAAACTTATTAGAAAAAAGTGACATTTTAATAACAAAAAGTATCAAATAAAAAAGTGACAAAAATGGTACTTTACAAAATTCAATGATTTGCACAAACGTTTCTTGTCAATGAAGAATCATCAATACCTGTCAAATCTGCACTGAAATTTCTAACGATTGAAAATACAGATTCCAGCTGTCCAATTTCAAGTCAACACAGCTTGTCTAAATTCAACCCTTTGACATAAAAACAACTTGAAATTTATTGAACTCCTTTAAGCTGGCAGTTTAAACTTGTCAGATACCCATAGAGCACAATTGAGCTGAGAAAATCCAGCTTCTGTCATATACAAGGATTACAATCAACTGAATTTTCTTTTTGTGGGCCTTCCAATCAGGTTCCTATTCAATGCACTGTTTGGCTCTTGACATTACTGAGATTCGTAGGGCTCCATTTTCATGCCACAGTGGGATCAATTCTTTTTTTTCTAGCCCAAACTAGAATAGACTTATTTCTAGAGCTTAATAAGGCCCCTTGGAAGTCAGAAAATAAGATTTTTTCCAATCATTATTTGTGTCATTGAGCATGAAAATATTCTGGACAGGTTAAAATCTTTCAGACAATAAGTTACTAAAAGAAATCTGAATTTTCATTTGTTGATCTAAAATTGAAGCTTTGCTATGTGCCCTAATTTTATCCCCACTGTCTAGATTTTTGATATCGTAGGTTCTTGGGTTCTTCTTGACCCCTGAGTCATTCTCTAGAACAGGAATCTTTGGAAACAAAACTTTCACGTTTTGTTCAGTTCAACAAACACAATCTTAGTGCCTAATCTGGACCAGACCTTGAATGAGACCTGAAAATACAAAAATAGCAATTCCTGCCATTATGAAGATTACAGTTTGGCAAAGAGCTGCAATAAGAGTCTAGGAACACGAAGCTTCCAGGAGAGAGGGAAGAGAAGCTGCTGGAAAGTGGATCTGCTGCCTCTTGGAAAAACATTGGTGGTTTCCCCAACCCCTTTACTTTTTAGGGCATGAGAATATCATTTTTTCCTGTGTGTTTGTGGTGGGGGTGGGGCAGGCAGCTTCTACAATTGAGTAAATATCCCCAAATCTCATCCTGCTTAGTCAAGGCCTCTTTATCTGTCTACCTTGGCGAAGCCCTTGACCTGTCTAGATACGGCATGTACAATCAGTCTTCCCTATTTGTGGATTCTGATTCAGTGGATTCAACTGAGGACCTAAAATATTTGGAGAAATAATAGATTTGTACTGAGCATGTAGACTTTTTTGTCATTATTTCCTAAGCAATACAGTATAACCATAATTTACATAGCATTCACATTGTATTAAGTATTATAAGTAATCTAGAGGTGATTTAAAGTATACAAGAGGATGTGTGCAGGTTATATGCCAATACTACACCATTTTATATCAGGGACTTGAGCATCTGCAAATTTTCGTATCCAGGAGAGGTTCTTGAACCACTCTTCCATAGATACAACGGACAACTTTTCTGTATGTTAGATCTCTTTAATGACTTTTAGTGGCCATAAAGATTCATTAAATGTATACCATGTGCTACAGAGTGTGTACCATGTGCGAGATACAGGCATAATACTTGCCCTCACAAAGCCAACTATTTGGTAGTGAAGATAGAAAAACAACCAACTAGAAGAAGAACAGAATATTAATAGTTTTTTATTGCTTCTATGAAGGAAGGAAACAAAGTAGCAATAAAAATGGTCTCTCTGACGTGGTAACATTTAAAGTAGAACTTGACAGACGAAGAAGAAGCCACATAAAGCTATGGAGAGGAAAGTGTTGAAGCCAGAGTCAGTGGAGGAGAGTGAATATGGAAGACAGTGGTAAGAAGTGTTTGGCATTTAGCTAGAATATTGACAAGGCTTTGTGGGACATAACACGGAATTAGGACGTTATTCAAGTCCAATGTGAAAACACTGAAAGTTTTTAAACTTATCATATGTCATAATATAAGATTTGCATTTTTTAAAAAAGACTCTCTGGTTGCTTCATGGAGAATGGATTTTTGCCAGTGGGGTGCCAAGAATAGCAGCAGTTGCATTAAAAGCTAAAGTAACTTTATCCTTCCTTCACCTGTTCTAACCTTACGTTGCCTTGTGTAAAAATGATATTCTGTATTCCTTTTTTCCTTAAGGGTTTCATAATTTTTGTGGCTAGCAAATAGTTAGAGCTATGAATGCTCAAAGCATAGTCAAAGCTCCTTCTGTCTGAAAATCATCTGGGATATTTATATAAAATGCAAATTCTTTTACCCCACTCAGTCTTAAGCCTAAACACAGTTGTATCAAGTTCCCCAAGTGATTCTTATGCATACTAAAACTAGAGAGCCACAGAGATAGATAATTAGAAGAGCAATTCTTCACACTCCCCTAATTATTAAGGAGGTTTTGTGTTTCTTTGGTGATTGTGCAACTTTCGTGATTTGATGCTGGACATTAAGGAGGACATATATGGTGGTACCCTTTGTTTTCTAGGCTGTTGCAGTAATCCAGACAAAAAATGTTGGCAGTTTGCCCTAGAGCAGGAGTCAAGATAATGCCAACCCTAGAAAACAAGGATATGACAACTTACTCTATTTGGTGTGTTTTCCACTTCAAAATATACTCCACTTTTTCAACAAACCTGCCTTCATTAACCTGTTTATCCATTCAGCCAAATTAGGGACATATGCTTGCCACTACACTAGATGTGGAGGTAGAGAAGCAAAAATGTCTCAGTCAGACCTTGTCCTACTAAAACTCACACTCAAATGGGGGAAGGTACAGACTTTATGATTTATAGTGAATTAATGTGCAGCAATGGAAGCTTGTGAAAAATGAACCAATTGCTTGGAGAAGAGGATGGTTTCCCACTGAGAAATCATACTCCACATAGTGTGTATCATGTCAGTGTTTATCACATACTGAATGCAGGGCTGTGTGTACTGGAACCTATTTTATTAGTGGGAATCCAAGGATCACGTATGACAGATTTTTTCATTGAGGACAGCACCTAGACATCGCAAAATGTCTAACATTCCAAGGATGTTGGGAGCTGTTAGTATGCAACTGGCTTCAATTATCACCTCCTTTACCCCTGGTGCTTAGAATACAAATTGCTATAACTGCTGACTAGAAGATTATAAGGCTGCCCTTTTTTACAGTTACAGTAAAGAAGCAATACCCTAAAATGTTTGATGGTGGAGGTTCAATGAGAATGCTTAGAATTTAGGAGATTCTTTGCCAAATTATTACATTAAAAAGTTTATTTTATGGACAAGTGAAGGACTTGGAATTCAGTGATTTATCTCAAGAAGTTGTTAGCTTGTCAGAGAAAGAGTAAAAAGTCCCAAGAGAATAAGTAGCTATTAGAAAAGGCAATTTGTTCCTGGCATAGATGCAACATCCTGCTCTTTCTAGAGCGGGAGAGAGAGAACTGATTTTGGCCACTCATTCTACACTTCCAAGATACCATGGACAATCCCAATTCATGGGGTACCTGGGTGCCTGATAAGGGATTCTAGAGGACCAATATGATTTGGGAACCTATCACTTTCACCATATAATCTTGAGGACTAAGACCTAAAATATTTTTTGAAGCTCTGGTAGTCAAAATTAATTCTCCTGTGCATATATAGGAATAACATTTATCGGGCGTTGGGCAGATTGGGGGGGAGGAGGGGATGGGTATATACATACATAATGAGTGTGATGCGCACCATCTGGGGGATGGACACACTTGAAGCTCTGACTGGGGGGGGCAAGGGCAACGTAACCTAAACATTTGTACCCCCATAATACGCAGAAATAAAAAAAAATAAAAAAAATTAATTCTCTCCCCCACCCCTACCTTTCTCTGTCATTATTTTTGTCTGTGTCTCATGTAATTATGACCTAATTTTTTCTCATTTACTTCCGAATTTAATGGAGGAAGAATTACTATTGATGTTAAATTAACAAGAGGCAATTAGCACAGGCTTTAGAATTGGACAGATTTTGATTTGCGTCCTGGCTGTGTTACTTAATAGCTGTATAAGTTTGACTGAATGATTCAAATTCTACCAGCCTCAGCTTTTTATATTGACAAAATAGGGATAATGACTCTGGTTTAAGGGATATTGTAAAGATTACATTGGATAATGAATGTGAAGTGCCTAGTTAGCTTGATACTTGGTATGTGGTAACACCCAACATATATTAGATAGAGTAATGCAATTGGATTTGGCTTTTTTTCTAGCACAGGTTGTGGCATTTTGTACTCTGCACACTCTCTCCTCTCTGGAATTTTGGTCCTCTTTGGACTTTCTCTTAGCCCTTGGCTTTCTTGAAATCTATTCTTATTCTCCCTCAATCCAAACTTCTATTTTAAATATTTTCAGACCTAGAGAAAAGTTGCAAAATAAATCAATGACCACCTGTGTACCATCTAGATTCATTAATTAACCAATATTTTACCATATTTGCTTTAATTTATGCTTTTTTTTGTCTAGGCATTTGATAGTTGCAGACACCATGTACACTCTCCCTCAATATCTTATTCAACTTATATTTTCTGAGAGTAAGGACATTCTCCTTTGCCACCACAATGACATTATCACTCTTGAGAATGTTAACATTACAATTCCATACCATCACTTAATATCCAGTTCATAATCAACATTTTTGAATTGTTCTAAAATGTCTTTTATAGCTGTTTCTTTAGTCTTTGAAGCAGCATCCAATTAAGGTGCATTCAATATCTCTTTTGTCTCTTTAATCTAGAACAGTTGTCCCACTTTTCCCCATGACATTGATTTTTTTAAGAGTACAGACTATTTTTCTTGAAGAATGTCCTAACTTCTAAATTTGGCTAATTAAAACCCATTTCTCTGACTCAACCTCACATTTCTTACTACCACATGGGTTTGGGGAGTTGCTACCTTGTCGATATATTTAATGCTAACACCTTGAATCCTTCTATCCTGCAGGAAAATCATGAATGTTTAATATTGCTATTAACATTTTGATATTCATTTAATTGGAGGAAAAATGTCCCAAGGAGGAAAGTTAGCATTGGAGATGAAACTGAGCAGAGCTTTGTGTCCTTTCCAATAAGAGAACTGAAACCCAGGAGAGAGTCCTGCCTGCCAAGCATAATGGAAATGCCATCCTGGGCCAGGGAGGGTGAGTCACAGCCATCTCTAGAGGGCCTGTATGGGTTAAAGAGTGCACTGAAAGATGGCTTCTTTGAACATGTTTCCTGCATCACTCACCTGGCAGCACAGTCCTGTTTTGCAGTGTCTTGGCTGACGAATGCAGAGTTTGTCATGGGTGAAGATGGGCTAGTTTGCCAAGGATTCTAGCTGAATCCCTTGTGGGCCTTTCATAGTTTCCAGACCACATAGAAGCCAGGATCCTTGTAGAAGAAACTAAGAAAATTGGTCTGGCTAGATTATTCAATAAATTTTCTTTTTGTCTCTTCCCCATAGACTAGCAATGTCCAATAAAACTTTCTGTAATGATGGAAATGTTCCTTTTCTTTTGTCGTGTTGTCCGATATGAATCCACTAGCCACATGTGACTATTGAACATTTGAAATGGGTTAGTGTGACTGAGGAACTGATTTTTAGACTTAATTTAATTTTAATTAATTTAAATATAAATATAAATAGATATGTGTCTAGTGGCTACTGTATTGAACAGCACTGCTGTGGACAGTGTTAGCACTTAAATCTAATTTCCAGATTTGGAGACCAGAGGCTACTTTGATTAATTCCATTTTCTTTTTCCACCCCTCCTTTTTGATATTATGGAGGAACATACATTATTTTCAACACTTCAGGCCCTAGTTTTCATTCCTAGAATAGCTGCAGGATATCTAGGAGCCAGCAGAGGGGTCAGCCATGCTGCAGCTTATGCCAAAAGAGGAAGCTTGCCGCCATAAGTGTTATAGCAGGAGCTCTTGCTTTGCTACCTCAACCTTTCATCTTTCCATCTGATGACCTGCTCTGAATCTTCACCTCCTTGGCAGGTGAGCTGAGTACCAGGAAGCACAGCTCACAGGAACTCTGCTTCAGAGTTGACAGAGATTTAATTTTCAGGATCATATTTCTCTGAGAGGAGTTTAGCAACACTCTGGCTCTGCCTTAACAAGCTGTGGTTTGCAGCGCAGTTGCTGGATAGGACACAAGCCACATCAGAACAGAATGGCAATAAAAATGACTGCAGGATAACAAGGACAGCAGCGGTGACATTTTATTGTATGTGTAAAGTGCTTGGCACTTGTATTAAGTATTCTACATATATTTAATCTTTATAATAACCCATATAATATGTATTATGACTTCTTATATTATAGATGAGGAAACATGATGTTCAGAAGGTATCTAACTTGCCCAGGAGCACACAACCAGGCAATGAGGGGGCCAGGAACCAAAATACAATCTGCCTGATTTCACGGCTTTTTCTAGGGTTTCTGATTGGGACAGTAATTTTCTGTCTTGGATCTAGCCTATTTCAGTCTCTGTCATTGTCTCTCTCCATCTCTTTCTCTGCCTTTTTTTTTTATTCTCTCTGTACACATATACACACAGACCTACTCATGTTTATAAATTTTCCAGGCATCTGAAATATACTCCTTCAATTTCCAAACTTAAGTTAAATGGAATATAATTTAGCTTGACGAAGTTGTTAGAGATTGTACTTGCCCTACCCTATGGGAAAATTAATCCTCTCTTGAGGTGCATAAATTATTATAGAATTGTACTGTGATATACGCAAGTTCTAGTGAGGCAAGTAGAACAGTTTGCCACGCATAAACCAACTTCAGATCATTACTACATTTTTTTTATTGTGTTAAACTATATATAACATTAAATTTACCATTATTACAAGTTTTAAGGGTGCTGTTTATTGGTATTAAGTACATTCACATTGTTGTACAGCCATCACTATTCATCATCACCAGAACTTTTTCCATCATCCTCAATAGAATTTCTGTACTCATCAAATAATAACCCCACATGTCCGCCTGTCCCTAGCCCCTGGTAAGCACTATTCTACTTTCTCTATGAATTAGAAATTTGGCTGTTCTAGGTACTAGGACTTGAAGCTTTCCTAGTCTGCCATTTTGCTGATGTTACTCAAGTCACTAAGCTTTTAAGGCCAATGCACTTGTCCACAAGTGGTAGAGGTGGAAGATGAATTTGGTGTGTGTGTGCCTGTGTGTGTTGCAGGAGACAGATATGGAATGGGCAGGGTAAGGACAAAATGAAATTAAAGATCCTTCATGGATTTAATTCCTATTTTTCAAAGAAAAAAATGGGGGGATAGTGACCAACAACATACTCAAGACTACTCCTTTCCCCCCAAAAAGTAAGTTCTAAATATTAAAACAATTGATCTTATGGAGACAGAGAGTATAATGATGGTTACCAGAGGCTGGGAAGTGTAGTAGGCAGGCGGATACAGTGGGGATGTAAAAATACAGTTAATTAGATACAATGAACGATGTTTGATAGCATGACAAAGTGACAATAGTCAACAATAAGTTATGGTATATTTTAAAATAACTAAGAGACTGGACTTGGGATGTTCCTAACACAAAGAAATGGTAAATGCTTGGGGTGATAGATACGCCAATTATCCTAATTTGTTTATTACACATTGTATACCTGTATCCAAATATCACATTACTTTATAAATATATTCAACTATTATAGACCCATAATAATTTAAGATAATTTCTATAGAGTCAGAGTAGAAATCCAAATAATTTAGGAGCCATATCATATTCATTAATGGAGGAAGTCAAGATTAGATTATCACATTCATCAAATTTCTTTTCTACCTCACTGCTGATGGGGAACTGGATTTTCGAGACCTCTGTGCACACTCAAGTGTGAACAGGTAGAATCGACTGAGTTCTACTTCAACTCAGAGACTCACTAATGCATTTCAATAGTCTCTGAATTTTGTGTCCTCCCCTTCTCTTGAGGAATGTAGAAGGTTAAAACAGACCTCATCCCTAAGGTAAGAAGCTGAAATCATAAATTTTTGATACATTATTGAATATTTTACCTTCTGATGTGCTTTCAGTGAAAACAAGGTTTTCTTAAAGTAATTTAGAGATATATGAAATTCTCATTATCACATGAGAAATGTTGATCCCTTTGAGTTATGCAGGGAAGACTAAATATCTAATTATTTTAACCTAATCATTGTCATTCCTTTTCATCTCCCAACACCCTCGTTATTTCTTATTGTTTTTTTCTCCCTACCCCAATCGGCTCTTTTAAAAAAGCAATCCTTTTGAGTTCAGCAAGGATAAAAGAGGATTAAAGATAAGAAATAACAGAAGTCCCTGCACTTCATGGGGATTACAAGTAGAATTAACATGGTTATATAAAATGAAGCCACAGCTCAGGCGTTGGAAATGACAAGGTTATTTATTCTCCCCAATTCTGGCACTGGTTAAATTGTTATTAATCACAGCAAATTCATGGCTGAGGCCAGGAAACTTCATTTGCAGCTGGCAAAGTATTGGGTTTTTGAGTCTCTATAATAGTATTCTTTTTAAAAGCAATGTCTAAACATGGAAAGAATCTAGTTTTTGAAAACTATATAAAATGAGGTTATAAAAGTATCAATCTTTTCCCCAACTTCAGTATCATACCCTAGAGATAAATACCTTTTAACTATTTTCTTTTTGCATCCCTTTGGCAGTTCCCATTAGAATTTTAAATGTTTTTATTTCTGCTTCTATTTCTTCAGTTATCAACTTTAGACTGCACTAATCTACTCTATGCAATAAAAGATGAAGAGTTTAGAAACATTTGTATTATACTGTACCTTATCTTCCTAACTGTAAACTTATTAAATTATTATTTTAGTTCTTTTAGTAATTTCCTGTGTAACTGTAAAAGATATATATTCATATTTACATTTCTTGATTTAACAACTTTAGAGAATATGTTAGAAGGTAGAATAAATAAATTTATAATTGTTTCTATTTCTTTTCATCCCTTTACCTATTAACTTTTCTTGTTGATTTGTTTTGTTTTTATTTAACTTTTATATTGTCAAGGATTGTAGCATTTATATCATTCTCCTTATACTTGTAATATTATTTTTTTATTTTCTCTATAGGTTTATTTTCAAAATTGAAATTCCCCGAAATAGTATTTATAGAGTTATGATTACGTGACTATTACCCATTTTGAGACAAGTAGAGGGGTTGGTCCCTAAAAGAGGACTTTTAATTCTGTGTTATTAAATCCTGATGCTTCCACTCTCAAAACACTCGAGTCTCAAGACCCAACAGATTGTGATTTCTTTTTTTTTTTTTTTTTCAGTTTTCTAGGTAATATCCAATGCTGCTGTTTCTTGTAGCTCACATTATCTTATTCATTTTCCCTTTTTATTTTCCTGGAGTAGATCTTTGAGGATTTT
>NW_012148075.1:3445578-3446804 GCF_000956105.1 Propithecus coquereli
TTGCCTTTTGGCATTCATTGTTCCTTATTTTTATTCTTATTTTATTTTTTAAATTTAATTTTAATAGACTTAGGGGGTACAAATGGTTTTTTGTTACATGGATGAATTGCATAGTGGAGAAGTCTAGGCTTTTAGTGTACCCATCAGCTGAATACTATACATTGTACTTAATAGATAATTTTTCATTTCCAATCCTCTTCTATCCTCCCGCTTCGAGTCTCCAAGTCCATTATGTCAGTCTGTATGACCATGCATACCCATCGCTTAGTTCCCACTTATAAGCGAGAACGTGCAGTGTTTGGTTTGCTGTTCCTGAGTTACTTCACTTAGAATGATGGCCTCCACATCTATCCAAGATTCAAAAGACTTACTTCATTGTTTTTCATGGCTGAGTAGTATTCCATGGTGTATATATATGTGTATACACACACACACATTTTCTTTATCCACTCATCAGTTGATGGGCACTTAGGTTGATTCCATAGCCTTGCAATTGTGAATTGTGGTGTAATAAACATTCGGGTGCAAGCGTATTTTTTATAAATGACTGCTTTTCCTTTGGGTAGATAGCCAGTAGTGGGATTGCTAGATAGAATGGTAGGTCTACTTTCAGTTTTTTGAGGAATCTCCATACTGTTTGTGAGTGAAGAAGGAAACTCTGACAGATCAGGAGCTGGTAGACTGCCACAGGTGTGAGAGGAGGAAAAGTAAACACTCCCACCTACCCTTTCCACTGGACTTCAAATCCCTGAGGTATAGGCTTATGCCAAAATTTTGCTCCTCCTTGTTCTGCTCCACAAATTCTTCCCATGGGATCTCCAATAAGGGTGAATTCTGACACCTTTCCCTTAGTATTCCACCTTGGCTATGCTTTTAAAGTTGAATCTTTTTCTTCTTTTGGGGACAATCTATTGACCAATGTCTCTAGTCAGCCATTTTGCCTATCATTATTTTAGATCCAGCATCCATTGTTTCTGATGAGAAATTTGATGTTAATTTGAGTTTCACCAACTCTGGAAGCTTTTATAATTTTCTCTTTGTTCTAGGACTTATGAAATTGTCTGAGTTGTTCAGATGTGAAGATATTCTTTTTCCCCAGTGATTTTGTTAGTCAGTCTGACTTTGAGTCAATCTGGAAATACATCATTTTTTTTTCTTTATTTCAGCATATTATGGGGGTACAGATGTTTAAGTTACATACGTTGCCCTTGCCCCCCCCCCCGTCC
>NW_012148075.1:3457319-3459181 GCF_000956105.1 Propithecus coquereli
GAGATTATTGATAAAGATCTGACATTGGGCATGATCCTTGTAGCTTATGACATTTGAATATGCATCTTGGCCCAGTAGATAAGGTATATGGCTTATGTTGAGTCCCATACTAGATTCCAATTAAGGTTTGGTCTTCATCATTGCTAACCTAGGAGGGGCAGGTGCACACTGAACAGTTTTCAACTAGGTAGTTTGAATTATTCCTAGGCAGATGCTCCCAGTCCCAGAGCAGCAGGCATTTTTACTAAGCAGAGGTCTAGCCATTCTAGCAGCTGCTGATTCACTTCCCTGATACTCATCATCCATACTTCTCCATGGCTGTGACTTCCAAAGAGAAGCTATTGCTATAATACACCTAACTAGAGCAACCTTAGCCCCAAGGACACAGCCTTTGTTATCTGCTGAAGACTCTGATCCAAGAGTGTCAGGGTAGAACCCGGTGTTCCGGGGAAATTTTCAAGTAGTTAAAGTCCAACCTGATAGTTGGATTAGAAATGGCTTATTTTTTTATTTTCCTGCATAGAACTGACTTCTATTCATTTGATGACTTCCCAGAATTTCTATTCTGAGCGGCCTCTAGCCAGCTGTATGTTTAAAAGGGAGAGCTGTGGGTCTTGATTTGCACCTGTATATGCATGAAAAGTGCCCTGTTACATTTTGTCACAGCAATTGAACTATATTGTCTGGCTCTTGTTGGCCTTACCCTTGGGAGGCTGGACATGTTCCATCTCTGTGTTGGGTTCTTCTGAGAATAGAAAGCTCTCAGAACCATCATGGCACAGCACCCTGTGTGCACTGACTTAGGGCCTGGAACACATTATTTATGTACCTCCCACCCCATTCGTGATCGTATTTGTCTCAGCCACAGGCCATGGTAGCTGACAACCCCAGACTTTGTCCCACTTATTTATGGCTTCTGCCCAGTTGCGTTGAGTCCCATGTAGGGCTTTGTACCTTCCTGTGTTCACCAAAAGAATCCTCATGTCTGCAGACTATTGCAATGGGAAGGATGTGCCTCTGTGAATCCAACTGATGGGCATTTCCTATGTTCCAAGAACTGGCAGGGCCATGGCTCTCTCGAAGCCACACTAATAAAAGCCTAATCTGCATCTGGGACTTCCATCAGTGAAGAAAGCTGTCACTATCTTTTATGAATAGTTTAAAAGAAGGAAAGCAGAAGAGTTGAAAGGTTGGCTGTCACAATGACAATAAGCAATTACAAGCAGGTTAAGAGCCTTCTTTTTTTTTTGTTTCTTACCCCCATTTGTTGTTCAAATAACCAAAAAAGGGTCCTCCCTGAAACTGATTTAATTCTCAGGAGGACTGAAAAGACATTTAAAGGGCAAGCCAACTTCATAAAATGACATTAAAAGGTTTTAAAATAGTGTTTTGCTTCTAAAGGGTGTTTGTAAATGTCAGAGGTAACATATTGATTACAGTCCTGGCAGTTTTTGCTCAGGGCTTCTTAGCTGTCTTTGGCTTAACTAATGATATTGACTCATGCTCATGGTTTGAAATATCTCAGCCACCTTACTTTGTTTGCTTAAACTTTTCTGATCCACTGGACTTTATCCACATGTGAATAAAAGATACCATCAAATTTGTGGTGTTTGTAATTCTTGTGCTGTTTAACTTATGTAAATTACATAGAGATGAAGTCTTGAAAATGGCCATAGGAGTTGGCCTACAAACCCTTGAGATGTCCTACAGGTTCCTAGAATATGTTGAAAGTTGATTGCTTCATCTGAGGATATGGTTCCGAATGTCTAAACAAGTGAAAAAGCCAACTTGACCGGGAATCATTTGCTTCTTCAAAATGCCTGTACCCCTTAAGATAGGAATTGTATTTAGGAACCAAGATA
>NW_012148075.1:3460381-3462507 GCF_000956105.1 Propithecus coquereli
GTATGCCATATTCTTTCTTAGACAAGATATGACATATTATACATACCCCTTTATACCTTATTCTTTCACTTAAAAATATACTGTGGATACAAATCTATATTCATTTATAAAGATCTTTCTCATTCTTTATGGCTGCAAAGAACTCCACTGTGTGGATATGTCATAATTTATTCAACCATTCTACTAAGGACAGGGGATATTTTTTGTTTGTTTCTGATTTTTCACTATTAACGTGAGTAATATTGCATATGTTATTTCTTCTTATGGGGGTGAAACTTCAAGGTAAAGTTTTCAGAAGTTGAATAACTGTGTCAAAGGGTGAATGTACATGCAGTTTTAGCAGACATTGCCAATTTTTCCTCCATGAGAGTTGTTCCATTTTTTTACTACCGCCAGCAGTGTATGAATATGCCTGTTTCTCCACAATCTCACCAACAGAGTGAGTGGTGCCTGTCAATCATTTGAATTTTTGCTGATTTGATAGGTGAGAAATGATATCTCAGTTGAGTTTTCATTTGTGTTTCTTTTTATTATAAGTGGACACATAAGTATCCTTTTTTATATGTTAAGGACAATTTGGTTTTTTTATGTGATGACTATTTCTGTTTTTTACTTTCTTTCCAACAGATTTTAGGTAAAAGACCTTACTTCTTAATTAATGACATCTATATGAGAAATCTTAATTGAATCTAGCTCCATGCACTAAAATAAATATGTATTTTAATTATTCGTGGGCACCATGGCTCAGATGAAAACCAGTTTCCATACAATAAACAAATACTCTAGCAGATAAAGCTTTGGACCTGAGCCACTCTTCTAAGACTCATAGACATATAAATCAAGAATAATGCAATTGACAGTGATAGTAAACTGGGCACATGGCTACCAAGTGGAGAGTTTATGACAATCCAAAATGAGAAAACGAGAATGATCTCATGACACATGGAAAGAGAGAAACTAGAAATTAACTGTAAGACCCAACTCATACCCTTGTAGAGCAGGGCCAAAGCTGCTAAGTCCCTTGATGTTTGGCAGCTGCCCATTCTGATCAGAGATGCCTAACAACCACGGGTGAATGGCTGTATTTAATTCTAGAAAGGCCTTCATTTCACTTCACAATGCATTGGAGAAAATACACTTAGACAAAGGACTCACATCCTGATAAGAATAAGAGTGCTTACAAATCATAGCAAAAAATACAAAAATACAATTTAAAATGGGGAAAAGTCACTTCAGAAATAAAAGGGTATCTAAGTGTGCATAAAAATATATAAAAAATGTTCAACCTCTTTAGCCAAGTTAAAGAAAATTTGCAACTGTTGGAGTCAAACAGGGAAGACTTTATTCAAGACTATTGAAATAAGAGAGAGAGAGATTAAACTCAGCTCTACTGAAACAAAAGGCAGGAAAGTTTTTAAGCACTGGTATAAGCTAGTGGAAAAATATCGAAGGACATGGGTGGGGGGATTGTTCAATATGATTGGGCCTTCCCTGTTTGCTAATTGGCACTTGTAAAAGTTAGGCTCTTACCTTCCCACAGAGACTGGGAGATAGGGGCCAATCGTTCTTGATGATTACATTTCAGAGAGCTGGTTTCCAGGTCATTCAAAAGACATTTCTGGGTTGTAAAATTGGCAAGAGACTGAAAGAAGATGTATAGCTTACAAAGGCAGAAATGATCCAAAAAAAGAGGATTCTGGGGCCTCCAGTCAGGAAGAAACCTGTCTATAGTTTAACCAAGCTGAGAGAAATATTAGGTCATGTTGGTCATTCTTGAATTGTTCACTAAAAGATTATTATTATTTCACTTTAAAACTACTGATGAAGTTCTGGAGTTGGTGGCAGAAATCTAAGGAAATAATACACGTCAAAGTGCCCAACACAGTGTCTGCTGTATGTAGGCATATGTGTTCAATAAAGTGAACAAACGGTTGGATAAGAATTGGATTACTGGTAAAGTTTTGCACACAAATTAACAGCAGAATTCAAACTTAGATGAGTAAAGTACCATAAATAAATGTGTTGGTTAATCCTCCAAATGTTCACCAAAAGTGATGTCCTCCATATGAAGTGTAATAGGAGTATAAAACTGAAAGAAGGTAGTGATTTAGTTGGAACTGCTACTT
>NW_012148075.1:3462557-3464028 GCF_000956105.1 Propithecus coquereli
TAATTTCTCTGGGGCCTGGTATGTTTTTGTTTTCCATTTTGGGCTTTCTTTTTCATGCTATAAATTTTCTTCCGATATCTCAGGATCCTTTTCATGATCCATTGGATTCAGTTTTATGATGATTATGACAGTTACTTTTTTGCTTATGCCATGTCCTGTGGCCTCTTTGTGATTTGGCTGCAGCTCTGGTAGGCAGGTCCCTGCACTGCAATGACCTGTCTCGATTGCTTGCCACTTCTCTCCACCATTCTGCCTCCCAGGTTTTGGAACCTCCAGGGGCTTACCCAGTCCATGCCTGGATATCATGGAAACATGGGTTGGATAATGCCTCCAGAGCAACCCCTATTCACAGTGGGAGTGGAGGGTCAGTGAATAAATGCCTCAACCTCCTGTCCTTCAGGGGGACAATTCTGTGTCACGTTCTATATGGTTTCTAAGAGGTTCCCGGCAGGATGGGGTCCTACTTGCCTAAAATGGCAACCCTCAAATAATGCATTCTTTATTGAATTTTCTTGTTTCTGTCTTGTCCCACTCTGGCTGTCTTTACACCTGCTTCCTGAGATCACCTCCCATATAAACTGCCTGCACCCATGTTCCTGTCTCAATATGATTTTGTGGGCATCTAAACAAAAACAGGGTGATTAATATACACAGGAAGCTTGGAACAACGAGTTTCTCTGGAATTATGTAAATTTCCCTTTCTAACACCATTTTCTTTGGATGGGAGAACTGACTTTGATTTCTGTATATGCTGTGGGGAATTTTAACAAGCAACTTTCCTATAGAGTACCTCAGCAGAGAGCAGACCATGTGGCTGGGCTATCACAATGGCCAAAACAAAGAGCTCCTTACTCTGGCAGTGCGGAACTTTGGTGTTTTTGACTCTGGGAGGGGGCTGTCTTTTTATTCCTCCCGATTGTCTGACATGTAAGTCTAGAGTTGTTGCCATCTTGCTCTGCTTTTCTCATGGGCTCTGGGAGCCATGCAGATTGCCTACTTTCTTCAGAGAGAAGTTAATCCTGGTGCTATAAGCTTCTGTTCACTGCACATGCTCTTTAAACATGGAGTGGGAGGGGGATGAGAAGACTATTGCTCTTCTGTCTGAGCTGCTAATTTATTATCGAGGAGGTAGTTCAGGTATATTTCCCCTTTAGTATAAGTTGACTTTGCTTGAAGCTTCTTTGAGGCTCCATTTTGAAAGGTGTCTCTTACTTGTAGTGTTTTAAATTGTGGTTTTCTGTCTTTGATTTGCCTTGTCAATATCTTTTATTTATTTTCTATCTGCTAGAATTTTCTCCAATTTTCTGGTCCATGGATGGCACCCTTTCTTCTTTTTCAGCATTGCCATATGTATATATTTTTCCCACTGAAATAGACCATGTAATGAATAAACATGCGTATGCTGGGTCTATCATCTTATTTTAGATGATGAAATTGAAACTGACTTAAGTTACTTGTCTGGTCACAGAGA
>NW_012148075.1:3464078-3465775 GCF_000956105.1 Propithecus coquereli
CTTTACATTTTTGTTTGGATAATTACACGCCCTGTTTAGTCTCTGAGCCCGGAGGTGGTGTTTGTTGGTGAGATTCGACCACACCCTGTATGATGAATCAGTAGATGCAGTAAAAGGATGTGCAGCATGACCTCCCTGTCAGTAGGTGGCACTTGCAGGGAGGATCAAGCTGCAGTGCTGTTTTTGGGTCCTGTAGCTAGCTCTTATTCCTCTAGAGAGGCCCTCTTGTGCCTTGGGTGATGAGTGGGGTGCTGGGATTTCCAGGTGTGTCCTTATTCTCCCCCTCAGTGCGAGGAGTGAGTCTGAGTGGGGTTGGGTTGGGCAAGCCTGACCTCAGGCTCCACAACTTCTGCTAGCAGGTTCAAAGGTCTACTGTTTGTTTCTGTGCAAAGCTGCCGGGAGGGGCTGAAATGGGTCCACTCAGCTGAAAGTCTGTGTTTTGGGGCTGGGGCTGCCCAAGACCCGCACTCTGGAGCAGGTGTCACTCCCCTCTACTCTCCCCCTCTCCGTGGCCTCTGCCAGGCCTCTGCCAGCATGCAGGACCTCAGGCCGATGGATCGCCCCTGGCTATGACATGGGCCGGGAGGTCCCTACCCAGGATCATAACCTGAGCTGTCCTTATTCTCCACCTCACTGGGGGCAGGAGCAGGAGTGAGTCTGGGTGGGGCTAGGTTGGGCAAGCCTGCCCTGAGGCTCCACAGCTGCTGTTAGCAGGAGTCAAAGTTCTGTTCTTTGTTTCTGTGCAGAGCTGCTGGGAGGGGCTGAAATGGCTCCACTCAGCTGAAAGTATGGGCTTGGGAGATGGGGCTGTCCAAGACCCACACTCTGGAGCAGGTCTTGCTCCCCTCCAATCTCCCCGTCTCCGTGTCCTCTCCCAGGCTTCTGCCAGCAAGCGGGGCCTCAGGCCGATGGATCTCTCCTGGCTGTAACGTGGGCTGGGAGGTTCCCTACCCAGGATCGTAGCCTGAGCTGGGTGCATTGCCCTCTTTTAGGAGGAGGGTTGCCGGTCAGGCACGCTTATCTGCCCCTGAAGTTACACACTCCTCAGTAGGCTCTTTCACAGATCTCTCCTCCGTGCCCCAGGGCAGTGCGATCGTTACCTGGGTGTATGGGGTCTGGTCTGCATGCCTGACCCCTGGACCCTGGAGATCAATCCCTGACCCTGCCAGGGGGAGAGGTGCTGGTGTTGAGTCATCTACAGGGTGCCCAAGCTGGATCGATTTCACTCCACCTTGGGATTTGCCCCACTCTCCTGGAGTCCCCAGGCAAGTAGCACCTGGGAGGGCTGGAGGGTAGGGAACTCGCAGTCTGAGTGCCCCTCAGTCTGCTGTAGGGCCCCAAAAGGAAAGGCCCCGTTCCTTGGAGATGCCTCCGTGTGATGGCTAAATTGTCTCTCCAGGCACTCACGGGTAGGGAGGGGGAAGGAGAGAATGCAGCACTATGGCGTCTGCTGCTAGGCTCGGGTCTGCACCTGGGGAGGTGCCCCGAAGGGGCTGGGAGCCCGGCGCTGAGTCCGCAAGAGGCCACTGCTCACTGGCAGCAGCCATCCCTGGGCTGGTGTCGGCAGGTCTCTCCAGCCGCTCAGGAGCCACCAGCAGTCCCAGATGCGAGGGAGGGGGAAGTTAACCGCTCCACGTACCCTTCTGGCTGGTCTCCAAGCCTCTCGGGACCTTTCTCCTTCCAGTTTTCCTCCGCAA
>NW_012148075.1:3478000-3478332 GCF_000956105.1 Propithecus coquereli
TAAACAAGTGAAAAAGCCAACTTGACCGGGAATCATTTGCTTCTTCAAAATGCCTGTACCCCTTAAGATAGGAATTGTATTTAGGAACCAAGATACGTGTGCTAGGTGTGCTCATTGCTACTGTAGTGTCTTTCTAGGCTCAGGAGTCGGCAAACAATGGCCTGTGAATTATATCCTGTCTGTGGTCTGTTTGTCTACAGTCTATGAGTTAAAAAATGATTTAAAAATTTTTAAAGGATTGAGGAAAAAACAGCAAAAAGCAAACAAATAAAAAGATCCACAAAGAAATAATTAAAAAAACAACCCAGCAAAACTAGAATGTCTAAAAAGGG
>NW_012148075.1:3491472-3494152 GCF_000956105.1 Propithecus coquereli
TGGGACACGTGATTGCTACAATTACACTTCTCTGTATGCTGGACAGTAATGGTTACCTAGCTCGATTGATATCATGGGTTAGCAACACATATACCCCGAGTTCTAATCTCAAATATCACAAAAATAAATTCTGTGTTCATGAGCAAACTGGCCAGGTAGAATTACATACTATCAAGGGTTATGAGAAATCTAAGATCATACTGTTCAGTCCCCTCATTTAAGTTTCAGAGAAGGCTGAATGTGTTGCCCAAGGTCACACAGCTAGCAGGACAGAAGGAAGTGGAATCTGAGGCTTAGCCTTCCTATGATGTGCTGTCTAAATATTTTAGGTATGTAGGAAAAATGATTGTGTAAACATCAAAGGGGAAAAGCACATTTATATGTGGACTGAAGTTTCATGTCTTGGGGAATATTGAGTGATGTAGAATAGAATTGCAAATTCAAGCACTTTAAAGCTGGTGCTGGACTGTTAAAAAAAAACTCAAAGTAAAATGTTTCCTTTAATTCAATTAAAAACAAACCAAGATAAAGGCATTTTTTCACATTCTAACATGGTAAGCACTTCCTTACTAGTTTCCTCATCACCACACTTGTCTCTACAATCCATTCCCTTTTCTAGGCACTGATCTACATTAAGAGATAAATTTTACATTTTAATGAACCATTAACATGTACACACACACATTCGTAAAATGTACAGAAACACAAATTTACCAAGCGATGTTTAAGCCTACAATATATGATACAATTTGATATAGTCAATCTCATTCCGCTGGTTCTATTTCTTTTAAAAAATGTGCTGATCAGGACCTGCAACACTGATCTAGGTTCAGATCTACCATTTGGAAAATACTGGTCTACATACTAGCCAGTTGTCTTATCCAAATGGCAAACAGTTATTAAGCCTCCATTTCTCTTCTTACACTTCCAAATCACTGTACACACAATAAAGTCAGAGTCATCTGGCACACAAGGCTTTCTGTGATCTGGTTTCATCTCCTTGCAGTCTTCATGAGAGCCCCTTCCCTGTCATCAATTTCAGCATGCCCTCCAGTATTTGGGTTATGCCACCTTTTTTGGGACACCTCACAAACCATCCAACCTGATTTTAATTCCCACCATTGTGAGCTTGCCACACTATAGTGGAGCATTTAATGATAGGCACGCATTGAACACATAGTATAAATCAGGGGCTGTGTTATTGCATGACCCTTTGATATAGACACTAATATTATCCCTATTGATTAGATGAGGAAACTGAGGCTTGGAAAAGTATTATAACCAACTCAGGTAATGCTGCTGGTGAATTGAAGATCAGTGGCTTGAATCCAAGCACTCTGATCTCAGAACTCTTGCTTCTAAACATCAAGCTATTTGAGGAACCAAAGGGCAAAAAGCACATTTTGTATCATCCAGTTCTTTCAGTCTAAGCCCATAATTTAAATTTCTCTCTGTAGGTGTCTTAGTTTCTGATGTGTCTGGAGATTTTTCTGTATTTTCTGAGTTCCACAGCTTCTCTCCGTACTTCTCTAGTATGTTGTTTACATATATGTGGGATGCATGGCCCAGATTTGCGTGGTATTTTCTAGGCCCCGCCTGAATTTTGCCTTGAAGAGCCTCATCTAGGCTGCTCACTGGACTGGTGGCTTTTAAAGTATGGCTTATTCCATTCTTGAGTGTTCTACTGGTGTTTGCTGCTGAAACCTTTGTTTGTTGTAACTGGAGATTTGCCTTCTCAGCTCAGTCAGGGATCCGTAATTTTCTCTTATAAGCTAATTCCACAGCACTCCTAGGTATTTCAAAGGCCTTTGATCTTGGCCATATCTATCACCTCGCTCTGGGCTCATCTCTGTTGTCAGGTTATCTCACAACAAGAAGCCACTGGCTTTCAGCCGTGTTACTGTCTGCTTGATCAAGGGTCACACAGGAAGTCTCAGGGTCTCAAAGCGACATGGAAGCCAAAGGAGGCTTGATGACCTAGCAAGGCCCCTTTCTGCATGACTACCTTATCAATTTCTCATTTTTTGTTTTCTAGTGAGTGCTATTTGAATTCTGTCTCAGAAATCTTTGCCTACTTCAGAGTTGAGGAGATATTCTCCTGTTTCTTTGTAGATGTTTTATAATTTCAGCATTTACATCCAAGTCTATGATACATTTCCTTCCTCCTTGCTCCCATAATTCTACAAGCTAGGAAGGACACATTTAGGGCTTTCTACTTCTTCAAAATATCCTTTTTTCTCCACCCCAGGCATTGAGTAGAACTCTTTATGATCTTATCCACCAAGATGCTCTCTGGCTATGTTTACAAGAGAGATAAAGGAACTTAAAAAATTCCTTATCTCTTGCAATAAAACCTGGCTGTTATATCTATTCTTTTGCTATAAACTCTTATACATTTTTTAGATAACAAAAAACTATTTTAAAACTATCTTGTTAGCTGTACCTCTTCCTCACACCTTCCCTTTGCTCAGGGAGAAGACAATGTAAACAAAATTTAAAAGAGAAATGCTTATTTATGTGTTTGGAAAGCACAATCTCCATTACACAGACATTCTCCAGCCTTTGTACAATGAATGAATTTGTCAGAAATGAAGATATCTGAGAACTTGGCTGCATAGACTGGAGGATGGTAGAACATAAAAATAAAACAGTGAATAGAACCCCCATGGTGGAAGTAGAG
>NW_012148075.1:3495262-3496738 GCF_000956105.1 Propithecus coquereli
ATATATATTTTCCATATATAACGTGTCCCAAGCCTTTGGAAGATTTTGAGTCAGTGAGGAAGTGACAAGTACAATGAAAAATGTTTTTCTCTGTGTATAGATTAAAATTAGATCGAGACTGAATTTATTTCTGCTGTAGAATCATGAAACAGAATTTCCCTGTGGTTCAGAAATATTTAAAAAGAACAATAAGAAAGAATTTAATTCCCAAGCGCTTGCTTAGCAAGCACCATGTCAGTTAAGCACTGTTCCTGTGTCATTGTGCAGATCCCCAGTGGACCAGAAGAGACACTTCTTAATTAGATTTAAATGGTCCTTGTTTGCCAAGGTACATTGTTCAGGGATATCTGGTAACTAGTTGGCTAAGCATTTGTTCTAGTTTTTGCCTCCTCTCTGTACTATTCTGCTGAGACGTGACTCTCTCTTGTTACTTTGCAGTTTCCTCTGACAACAGGTTAAGTTAGTCTGCCCCTGTCATATGTGGAACCTGATGGATGTCAAGGGATGAGATCAAATTAATTCAACAGGTGGCAGAGAACCCTAGGGGAGGAGAAGTCTGCTCTGTGTGGATATGCTAATACATATTTCAGCGCATGATTATCATTCTGCAGTTCAGGAATAATTGAATTTGCATATCCCCAACGTTTAAGAATTGATTTCCTAAATGAGGAAATCTGGGGCATAATGACCATGTGCCTATGCATCACTGCACATTATTTCAGGATCCAAAGGAATCTGCAGAGAGTAAATTACTTAGTCCCCTTGGATAGATGGAATTTTCATGTTGTCTTAGGAAAGCTGTGGGCATTTTTTCTCCTAATCAAATGGAATCATTCTCTGTTCTAAACATAGGATCAGAAGTGCCTTGGAGGCTGCTGGGAGGGTAAATAATGAGCTACCCCACTGCCTAGAGAAATAGCTTAGAGGTTTTTAGAGACTCGGCACAAATGGACTAGGATATTATGCAAAATTAGTTTGGTTAGACTTTAATTTATCTAATTTAATATAATTATTGAGAAAAGCAAACTGTGGACAGTTAGAAACAAGGAATCAAGAGCCTGTGCAAAGGAGATTGGACATGATAGTTCTAAAGAGATAACGACAATTAAGTGTGATTGGATTTATTGCTGACTTTTAACACTGCACATGTAGCGTTAGTCTCATATGTACTCCATTTGTTCTTCAGTTGCAACTTTATTATTCATAAAACTTCATGTTTATCAAGATCAAAGTCCTACAAATAAAGGTAAATAATCGTGTAATATCATTATACTTACCCAGCATTTCCAAATATGACAAAAGTTGATTCTGAATCTATTTCATTCAACTCCCTGATCATGGCCAGAAAATAGCAGAATTAGGACTCCGAAGCAATGAGATTTTATGCTGTAGAAGACATACTTAGAAGGAACAAAAGTTCAGAGGGGTATTTCTTTTTATTTATTTAAAAAAATTTAGAGAGTACAAGCGTTTTTC
>NW_012148075.1:3496788-3497332 GCF_000956105.1 Propithecus coquereli
ATGTTAAGAGGTTTTAATAAGAGCTAATTCAAGTCAAATTTCATTCTTCGTAAGGCCTTGTCTCTTGACAGTTTGCTTTTACCTTTGTGGTACAACATATTAAGAGCTCTGACTAAAAGTCTGCAGCATGGAGCAAAACCTCTCCTTACCACACCTTGAACTTCATTTATTTATTTATGTTCCCAATATTTTGAGATCACTGAAAGCTGTTTAGCTGCAACTTTCTTGTGGGCTTCTTAGATTCTTGTTTTACCATTAAATAGAAATCACTAGAGGGGAATTTCTAGGGGAAACACTGAAAAGAGTTTTAGGCTCATAGCAATGTGGTTCCCTTTTCTGGCATCTTGATTCCATCAAATTTTAGCTCTCTTGGTTACTCTTTAATCCCTTTAGACTTTTAAAAATCCAGCTTCTCAATTGTCTGGGGTTTTAGAGCTAGAAGCAAATTCCACCATTTTATTTAATGGAGAATTATATATGCGTCCACTGTAAACACATCATTGTGTTGGATACAGTGAATATTCATAGGCCAAGAAATTCTCCT
>NW_012148075.1:3497609-3498474 GCF_000956105.1 Propithecus coquereli
CTCACCATCAAATTGGTATTAACTGATCAACACTTAAGAGCACATATAGTGATAACATTCATTGGGTGTTGGGCAGATGGGAGGGGGAGGAGGGGATGGGTATATACACACCTAATGGGTGTGCTGTGCACCATCTGGGGGATAGACACTCTTAAAGCTCTGACTTGGGTGGGGCAAAGGCAATATACGTAACCTAAACATTTGTACCCCCCTAATATGCTGAAATAAAAAAAAAAACAATTAAAAAAAAGAAAAAACAGCCATATATGACAAAACCACAGCTAACATCATATTGAATAGGGAAAAGCTGAAAGCATTTTTCCTAAGAACTGGAAAAAGACAAGGTTGCTGACTGTCACCATTTCTATTCAACATGGTACTGGATGTCCTAGCCAGATTAGTCAGGCAAGAGAAAAAAATAAAGAGCATTCAGATTGGGATAGAGGAGGTCAAAGTATCACTGTTTCCTGACAATATGGTCTTATACTTAGAAAACTCTAAAAACTCCGTCAGAAGATTCCTAGAATTGATAAATAAATTCAATAATGTTTCAGGTTACAAAATTAATGTACACAAATCAATAGCATTCCTATATATGAATAACAATCAAGCTGAGAGTTAAATCAAGAACTCAATACCATTTAGAGTAGCTATAAAGAAAATAAAATACCTAGGAATATACTTTCACCAAGGAGGTGAAAGATCTCTACCAGGAGAACTACAAAACACTAATGAAAGAAATCAGAGAGGACACAGACAAATGGAAAAATGTCCCATGCTCATGGATTGGAATAATCGACGTTGTTAAAACATCCATACTGCCCAATGTGATTTACAGATTCAACACAATTCCCATCAAAATTCC
>NW_012148075.1:3501032-3504092 GCF_000956105.1 Propithecus coquereli
AAAAAAAAAATTAAAAAAAAAAGAAACTGGCAAATTCAGCCTAGATTTATTTACTGCCACATTGCTAGAAATATTAAAGAGATGTACTCTTGACAAAGTCCCTGAAAATATCACTGAATAAGGTATCTCCTTCTTGTCTGTCTTGCACAGTTCTTTACAAGCTTAGTGTTAAGATCGGATGAGAAGGATGACGCAAGTAAGTTTTCTTTGACCCTATATCATCACCTTATAAGCTATCTCCACTATATTCTCTGCTCTCCTTCATACATAAACTCTAGAAAGAATGAGTATCTGTACCTGATTCTCTGATCGCCCAATATGCTATTCACTCATACCTTTCACTAACCAGCTCTTTGTAATTTGGTGCCTTCTATTACTACACATCTGAAACTAGTTTTGAACTGTTTTCAAACCCAAAGGACATTTCTTGATTCTTATCCTATTTTAAATTTAGGTTATATTTGATACAACTGGCCACAACTTTGTTAAAACTTGTAAAAGTATGCAGTCACGTGTCACTTAACAACAGGGATACTTTCTGAGAAATGCATCATTAAGTGATTTTGTCGTTGTGAACGTGAAAGCCCTTATACAAACCTAAATGGTACAACCTACTACACACCTAGGCTATATGGAGTAGCCTATTGCTCCTAGGCTACAAACCTGTACAGCATGTTACTGTGGTGAATACCATAGGCAATTGTAATGCAACAGTGAGGATTTGTCTATTTAAACATATCTAAATATAGAAAAGGTATAGTGAAAATATTGTATCATAATCTTATGCAACCACCATTGTATATGTGGTCCATCACTGATCACAGTGTCATTACATGGTGCATAACTGTAATGCATATCATCTAATTCCCCTATTAAAATCCCTCTAATAGATTTCCTTTTACATTTTAAATAAATTCCTCACATTACTTTGGCCCACTCATATCTTCGTTCTGCTTTTATTCACTCATATTCAGTTTTGCAACCTCTTACCATGCCAATCTCTTCCTCATTCACATTCACATCTAGACACACTGGTTTTCTTTTAATTCCTCAACTGGGCCAAGCATTTTCTCACCTCAGAGACTTTGCACATGCACTATTTTCTATCTAGAATGTTTTTCTTTTGTCTTCTCACTGGGCTTTCTACTTGACATCTTTTATATCCCTGTCAAAAAATATATCATGTGCTCCCTTACATTTCCCCAACCCCATGCATCTAGGTGGACCACGTGGTTAATTTTCACCAGTGCAACACAAGTGAGGATGATGTGTCACTTCTGGTTTGAGGGTATTAAGAACTGTTATGCCTTCTATGCATGACTGGAACCTGAGATGTTGGAGTTTCAAGATAGCAACCCCTCAGATCTCTGATTCACCGCTTGGAAGAGAGCTGTGCAGGAGAGCTATGTGATAGCATTGGAATATGACATGCATAAGAATAAATTTCTGTTTATTTTATGGAATTTGTATGTTTATTTATTACCTTACCATAGCCTTTCCTCTTCTGTGTAATAGTATCTCAGTTTAAATGTTATCTTTTCAGAGGGGCCTTCCCATTCCATTCTTATTGAATCTCTGCCCCATAATTCTCCATTTCAAATTTTTATTTGTTTCTTTCATGGTACTGATTTATTTTATTTGCTTGTTTACATGAAGCCTGGATCCCTCAGTATACTATAAAACTACTCAATGGTAGGATCCATATCTCTGGTATATCCAATCTTGGCTGAATGTATTTGGTGCTCAATTAATATTTGATGAATGAATGAACAGCTCTGGATAGAGTACTAATGTTTGCAGATAAATTACTTTTTAAGTTAATCATAATGGATTTGAGATTTTTACTTGTTACACCATGATGTGCTCTCTTAAATGAGCAGTAGCTGAAATTGCCAACAACATCCTGAGAGCTATGCATGGCCTTGGACATGTGGACTGGAGCATGTTGACTCTGTGAACCTTAACCATTGAGTTCCAAATACTTCTCGATAATCCCTATTGTAAGATGGAGATGCCTGGAAAACTTGCAATTCTTTTTGAATCATCTCAGTCCTCTGGTTCTGAGTCTATACTCCTTGAACAATCTCAATTAACCCTTGTCTTGCTTAGATCTATCTACAAGAACAGAATGAGTAGGTGATATGATTGAAGAATTTCTGATGAATTAATTTAGTAGAATACTGGTGTTTATTCCAGGTGCATTTTAAGTGCTGTCATTTTGTTTCTTAGTGGCTAGTCTCAACTGAACATAAACACAGTGGAATATCTGGGCAGGTGCAGTCGAGACCCAGATTCTAGAAGTGGTCCTTGGTGAGTCATTTAACTTTCTTAGCTGATGGCCTGAATAAATTCCCTCAAACAAATGTTATGGTTTCTTCAGCAGAAAAAATATGGCAAAACAACCTGATTGACTGAGGTTTAGATCATTATATTTGTCTGCTCAGGCTGCTATAATAAAATACCGTAGACTGGGTGAGCAATATGAACAATAGAAATTTATTTCTCATGGCTCTGGAGACTGGAAAGTCCAAGATGTAGGTGCCAGCTGATTCAGTTTCTCATGACCTCATCTAAACCTAATTAGCTCCCAAAGGCCCCACCTCCAAATAGCCATTAGAGGTTAGGTCTTCAAATTTGGGATTGGAGAGATACAAATATTCAGTCCATAGCAACTGGGTAGCTCAGACACAGATATGGTATTAATAACGTAGGAACAGAACTGGTCAGTGAAAGAGAGAGATTTCAGCCTCTTTAGTTTAAGCATATTTCTTATCAGAAGCAGAGTATGAGAAAGTTGGAAGAATTGTGAAAGAGGAGACAAATGTCCAATACTGCTTTGAGAATCAGCGTAGCTAGATTGAGAAGCCACCAAAAGTAAGTGGTGCCTTTATTCTTGTGAAACACTCTCTTTCTTCCAGAGAAATTAATCACTGTGATTTCTCAATGTCTTCTCTTCAACTTTAATCCCATTATTCATCTTCATAACTTATGTGTGTGGTACAGAGTGTGGACATCACTGTTTCTATTTTATAGCAGAAGAAATGGATATATAGAAAAAAA
>NW_012148075.1:3507722-3510020 GCF_000956105.1 Propithecus coquereli
ACTCTTAACAGCCTCCACAGAACAACAATTTGTCAAGTGCCTACTGTGTACAATGAACCATGCTAAATGTTTGACATCGTTTAGCTCCATTAATCTGAGTAGTGATTATTGTATCATTTTACAGAGTCAGAGATGTTAAGTAATTTGCTTGACATTAAACAGTGAGTAGGTTTGGTCCCCATGACAATCTGGGGCATGGGTTTCATAATGAAACCATGACATGGGTTTCATAAATATATGCTGAATAAATAGATGATGAAAGATTATATGAATGTGTATGTGCATATATATGAATGAAATGAGATTAAAATTCAAGCCTGTATAACACAAACATAATTTTTCCTCTGCTAATATGACTCTCCAACAATTACTAAATCAGTGGATGGATGGATAAATGAATAAATAAAGTGAAAGATATGTTTTATAGTTGCAAAAACCTTGGCTGCAAAACCAAGTAGCATATGTTTGGAATATCACTGATGTCACCGATTAGTTATGTGACCTTGTGCAATTTATTTGAATTCTCTAAGCTTCAGTTTGATCACGCATAAAAAGGGCTAATAACGCCTACTCCTCTCATGAAAATGGTGAGGGTCTGTCCAGACTAAAGCCTTACCATTGTCACTGAGAACTTTCGGGGCTTGTGAGGCTCTTAATTTGGTGGCCGACAGTGGTCCTAGCGAAGGCTACATTCCTGTAAAGTCTTCCTTAGATCTAGATTTATCTAAAAGAGACTGTTCTCAGCACTCAACATCTGTAACTACTATGTGTTAATTACTTGTCACTATACTTTGGTGAGTAGCCAAGTTGAAACATTCTTATTTAACACCTGAAAAAACAGAAAGTTTAAGTGACTTGCCTAAGTCTGTACAACGCTCCTGGTTTACAATAAAGCTATGCCTGAATGTACAGTATTATAGCAGGTCTTTTTGTCCTCAAATTCTAGCAGAGTGCCTCACTGATGATCCTAATACTAACCGTAACATAATAATACTTTTAACTTACATGAATGAAAAATAAGTCATCGAAAGTGTAAGAACTCACCTCACGGTAAGAGACTGATCAGTGGTAGGCACTGTATTCGAATTTAAACAGTCTGATCCAGGGCCAATGCTCTTAACTCCTACATTTTACTGCTTATGTTAATATTTAACTTGATGTTTTACAGACTACAAAGTACTTTTTCATAAAGCAACTCACTTTATCTTCATAGTAATCATGTTAGTTAAACATTATCATTATCCCCATTTAAATATGAGGATTCGAAGCTCTGGGAGGTTAAGCAACTTGTCCAAGGCCAAACATCTGGTGACACAGGAGTCTTCTTACTCTAAATTCCAGATTCTATTCACGAATTCATTAAAATGAGACACTCCATATGTTGTTAGTCATTGATTGGCAGCCATGCTCTGTAAATTATTCAGCTTTCTTTCTGAACGCTGGGACAGTAGATTGCAAAAACACCACAGTCTGTCTGCAGCCATGTACTTTGCTATATGACATTGCAGCCCTCCCTTCAAAAGGAGAAATCTATTTCTCCTCCTCTCGAGTCTGTACTGAATATGTTACTTGCTTTGCTCAATAGAACACGGTGAAATTATGTGACAGTTGCAAACCTAGGCATCAAGAGGCCTTGTATACTTCTGATACCTCTCTTGGAACTCTTCCCAGCTGCCATGTAAATACGCATGGGAATAGTCTGCTAAAGGACTTCCCACGCCATCCTGCTGGGTATCCTAGGGCAGCTAGTAACCAGTCAACCTGAGAGCTGGTTGCGGATGCGTGACTGAGTCCAAATGAGACCAGATGAACCACCCAGATGAACTCAGCCTAAAATTGCTGAACAACAGAAGCATGAGCTAAATAAAGGGTTATATTTTTAAGCCACTAAGTTTTGGGGTGGTTTATTATGCATCAAAAGTTAACTGAATCACCAGGATACTGAATATCATCTCTTGGCTTTCTCGGTACCTGTATGTCTGATTCCTCTTCCACCTTTTACTCTCAGAGACAGTCTTTAAAATTTGATCCTACTTCATTACATGTTCAAATTGTCTCATTAAAAACAATTCTGGAGTAGGAGAATGCCCAAGTTTTGTACCTTTTTTAAATTTAAAACTTTGCTCAGCCAAAGGCCAGGTAGAGTCCACTTCTTCTATTTTGATTTGCCAGACATGTCAAGTTGCAGTGGTAAAATGACTCCTAGAAAGCAGAAAGGCCATGGAGGAAGGAAAAAGCACCTCAAGTGTCACAGAAGAATGCGTTTGATAGTGACATACAATTACTGCATGCTCACTT
>NW_012148075.1:3510070-3511304 GCF_000956105.1 Propithecus coquereli
TGTCATTATAGTTGTGCTGTCTTGTTTAAGACATTTGACTGCTCTTAGTTTTAATTTCTTTATCTACAAAATTAATGAACTCATAATATTATTGCTGATGGATTGCTGATGCCTGATTTTCTATAATCTTGAAAAATGACTTGGGTGAGGAAAAGTGTGAATATGGTATTCATATATCATTAATAACACCAATGACTGACATCAATGACAACATTTGTGGTAATAATAATTTACATTCATAGAAATTCAATGAATACCTACTCTATGCAGAAGACTTGGAGGGTTACAAGAGTGAGTAAGACCTAGAGCTTTTCTAAGTCAGGAAAATGCAATTACTCTTAGCAAACAAGGTGACATTATAACTTCTCTGTGAAGGAGAAACAGGACTCATTTCTAGAGACATGGGAATTTCAGATTAGGGACACAATTTAAACAGAGGCATGGGCTAGAAAAGTTCCTGACATGAGCAAGACACATAGATGAAGGAGGTTGAACAGGCAGATGCTTCGAGGTGATTTGACAATGATAGAGAAGCAGACTGTTTCATGGAGAGTCTTACTATCACACTAACGAGTTGAAGAGCTGTGGATCTGTGCCTGCCAAACTAGGCCAACAGCAATTTTCCAGATAATCTGCAAAACCATGCTATGTACCTGGCACATTCTCTTGAAGAAGCAATTTTACTTCATGGTAAATAAATTAAAATGTTATTTTCAAATGAAAAATACTATTTTGGAGAAAAATATGATTTTTGTGTGAATTGTTGTTACATTATGTGTGAAATGCCAGAGTTTTGTTGCAAGTTTTGTGAGCTGATTCAAACTTTAGCCTGAGACTTGCTAACCTAATTCTTCTACTACCACTGGAGAGATTTTGATTAAACTGTGGGAAGCCTGCCAGGAGAACAGAAAATAATGGAGGATTAAAACCTAAATTTAAAGAAAAATGAGGGCCTCAGAATGGATGGTCTAGGGATGGAAGGGAGTTGCTGGAGAAAGGAAGACAATATGTATATTTTGCAGAAATCCAGGCAGAATGTGCCAAGGGTTTGGATTAGTCCATTGCAATTAAAGTGGAGAAGACAGGCTGGAAGAATGAGACAAGGCAGACGTAGGATTCATAGGCTGGACCGACCTACTAGATTTGGGGAATGACAGACGGTAAGATACAGTCGCTGATGATGCCTTAGATACTGTTAGGCTGTATACAGAAATAGATCATAAAAAAAAGGAAG
>NW_012148075.1:3522464-3527519 GCF_000956105.1 Propithecus coquereli
CACCCTAGTATCCAACAACCTTATTGACAGTCAAGTGGTCAATTTCAAATTCAGCCTCTCTTACCAATAGCTCCAAGAATATTTAGTAGCTATGCTGGTTCTCTTCTTTCCAGTTTCTTGTACTTGATAAAAGTACTTGAAGGGATTTTCTTCTGTTCCCTTTTGTAGGATTTTGTAGCATGCAGTTAGGGATGAATGGGCAGTGTGTACGAAAGAAACTTACTCCAAAATTCCTATATGCTAGTCTTTTTGATAATTAAATGTTAGTTTAATTGAAGATGTATGTATAAAAATTTCAATGCCCAAGTAGTATAATACAACTTATGAAAAAAAATTAGCTGTTCTGTGTATCATTTTCTGTATTCTTTTTTCCTTTTCTTTTCAGGATCAGTAAGGAGGTTGGTGAAGAAAGCTTGGGAGAGAAGTAATGGAGACAACGCACTATCGCCATCCCGCATAAGAATACTCTGCTCAGCAAACTATGCTGGGGCATGTGGCTTTGAAGAGATGTCACTGCTGACAGAAGCACACAGGAACTAGGGCCACTGACTATATTCACTGCTGAGTTCTACTGATCATGAATAATTGCTGCCTTACTATTTATTTGATTGACTTTCAACCACATATACCAGTGTAGGTGACTAATCTCTAACTGACCCTGCGCTTCTACATCCTAGCCTAGAGATCCAGATTCACACATAGAGTTTAGACCATATGTCCACACTTCATGTGCCAGTGGGTGGTGAAGGGGATGTCTGTATTTCTTGGAATTTAATATTATATGTGGATGGAAGGGCCCTGCCTGAAACGTATCTTGTAATACGGGCTGGGAAGCAATAATGGTGTGTGTTCATGGTGAGAAAATAACTATATTCCCTTCGTCTTTTCCAGAGGTGCATAGTCAAACATAGTTTCCCCTCTGGCCAGGTGGAAATGTGAAGAAAAATTAATGAGGGTCGATGGCCATTTGTCCCTCTCCTTTGTGCTGTAGCATAAGTGTGAGCCCTGAGAGGATATGAGGTCTTTATCTCTGAAATTCAGGTCATGCGGCAGTCTTACATTTAGAAGGATGAGTTTCAGCAAGTATTTGGTAAGAGTTACATATTTCCTGACTGGAATAGCTTGATACTACTGACTGTGAACTTACACCTTGAGAGGAAATGATTTTGCTTTTAGTTATCTTTACCCTCCAAAGAAAGGTGACTGGCCAGGGCAGGTCTGGGATCAATGGCCATGAACTACCTGCATGGGATTTGAACACATTATTGGCTATAAATCACTGTAGTCTCACCAAATAATGTAGACATCCTTGCAGCAGCTAAGCCCAGGAAGACAAGCTATGTATGTATTGACTTTGTCTCTTGGCTCTTATTATACTCACCACTGAGGCATATAAAGAAACAGAAACAGCCTTAGAGAGTCCCAGAGTTGTTTGGCTTTAAGCATTTTTTACTTTCTAATTGAATTAGAGTAAAAACAGTAGTGAAAATATACCCTTGGCTGTTGTCATGAAAATTCACAATAACAGATTTGTCTAAAATAGACAATTTTCTGTAGTTTCCAAGGATACAGTCGCAATTGGAATTGTCATCTGCCAATCTTTTCTTAATTATTTTAATTTTCAAGGGACATTAAAATAAGATAATGAAATGGGAAGGGCCAGAGGGAAAGTTTCTATTGCTAAGTGAAAGTTAGAAGAAAAGGGGGAAGAGTTCTGAAGCAGATTGTATTGATTCTTTTCAGATTGGTTTAAGGAAAATGGCTGAACTGACCCTTGAACTAACCCTGGTCCCTCAGAAGATTCTTAACTGAAAACAAAACAGGATAGGTCATGTTTTTGTTTTAAAGTCAGAATGGCTAAGTTCTCTAACTCACCAGACCTTAAGACCCTTATCCTTCTCTGTCTGATTTTAGCTTTCCTTTATGAAGTGATCTACTGACAGTGTATCATTCAATCTCTAGATAACTACCTTATGTATGTTAGACACTTGTAAGTTTGGTCTGTTAAACATCCATTCTACATTTTTTTTTTTTTTTGGTAATAGCACCTTCATGTCCTTTAAGGAATTACCTTTTTCCCATCTGATAATGTCCAGTTAGACAGTAAATTAAGATGCCATAGCCATAGCATAGATATAGAAGGAATGTGAAACAAATCAGACCATTTAGAGTTAATCCTGAGCAGAAAAATCTTGAACTGAGCTTTAAAATTACTGAAATTGTTGGCACTTATTTACTTTGTGAGAATCCTGGATGAGGCTACAGTGTTCTTGCTAATTTGTCCACAATGTTTTCTTGATTTCTATGTTCTTTGCTAATCCTGTAAATTACTAACATCATTCTAACAAGTGTCCATTTTTGCTTACATTAGCCAAAACCAGAAATAATACCAAGTGTTATTACTTTCATTTTTAATTTGAGAAAACTGAGGCTCAATTAAACTAAATATTTGTCTAAGACTAGTCAGTTATTGATGGAATCTGGATTCAAACTCACATCTGTTCCTCCCTGCAGCCCCACTATTTCCTTTTTATGTGAACAAATAAGTTACATCACTGGCTATTCCCCAAGTCAAATACTCCTTTTTTAACAGTAGAATCAAAGAATGACTCCTGCACAGAGAAATCCCATTGTTCCCACTTCCCCTTTTTTGATGGAGTCTATTCACATGTCTGGTGATTTTTCTCTGTTTATTCTTTCCATCTGAGTAGGGGGAGGGTGACAATGATTGTCATGAACTAGGATCAGATATACTTTCTTTCAGAATGTACAAATGTCTCTGTTTTCTCTTCTCTTCTTCTTCTTCCTCGTCTTCCTCTTCTCCTTTTCCTCCTCCCTCTCCTCCTCCTCCTTCTTCCTTTTTTCCTAATGTCCTTATCCAGAGTGTGAGTATAAGAAAAAAGGAGAAACAGGGATGCTTAAAATGAAGAATATTGTAAAGAGCAGAAGCTTTGGAGTCGGGTAGAGCTAGGTGTAAAATCTAGCACCATACATTTTTAACTTGTTATTTATGGGGAGTTTAGATTCATTATAATTTTCTTGTTGCCAACTTAGAAATTCAGGAAGATAACTGCATTTGGAGGGAGGCAGTTCAACTGTCTAACTGCTACATCTGGTCTGCTTTGACATCTCAGAGCTCCCTGAGGCTGTTACTGCCTTTCTGAATGCCCTCTGTGACTTGGAAAAAGTCAAATTCCAAAGCATAGCTACTTCCTGACACATGTAAACCTGCCTCAAGCAGGCTGTGAGTATAGACAGTGAATACTCTTCAGAATTTTAAAAATGTGTTAATTTTTTACTGATGCGTATTTGTATGTATTTATGGCATATACGTGTTGTTTTGATACATGCATATAATGTGCAATGATCAAATCAAGGTATTTAGGATTTCCATTACCTGGAACATCTATCATTTATTTGTGTTGGGAACATTTCAAACCTTCTAGCTACTTCGAAATATACAATATATTGCTGTTTACTGTAGTCATCCTCTTGAACTATCAAACACTAGAATTTATTTTTTCTAACTGTATATTTGTACACCTTAGCCTACCTCTCTTCGTCCCCTCACACCCTTCCCAGACTCTGAATAGACATTTCTCAAAATAAGACATACAAATAAGACATACAACAGGTTTATGAAAAACGTTTAACATCACTAACATTGTGGAAATGCAAATCAAAACCACAGAGATATTATCTTACCCCAATTAGAATGACCATTATCATAAACTAAAAAATAAATTCTGGTGAGGGTGCAGATAAAAGGGAACTCATATACTGTAGGTGGGAAAATAAATTAGTACAGCCATTATTGAAAATAGCATGAAGATTTTTCAATAAACTAAAAATAGCACTACCATGCAATCCAGCAATCTCACTAATAGGTATTTATGCAAAGGGAAATAAATCAGTGTTTCAAAGGGACACCTCCACACCCATGTTTATTACAGCACTATTCACGGTAACAAAGATATGATATTAACCTAAGTTGATTTAAAAAAATAGTGGTATATATACAAGATGGAATACTATTCAGCCACAAAAAAGAATGAAATCCTATAATTTGCAGCAAAATCTATGAAACTGGAGGTCATTATGTTAAGTGAAATAAGCCAGGTACAGAAAGATAAATATGCCATTTTCTCACTTATATGTAGGAGCTAAAAAAGTTGATCTTGTGGAGGTAAAGATTAGAATGACAGTTACTCTTCAGTTTTTTGTGCCAGGTGAAACTTAGCACCCAGATTAGAGGCTCAAAAATAAAACTAGGATTTGCTCCCAACCACTTGCCCTGTAGTTCCAGCATGTTGAACCAGGAGTGTTAGTGTGGATTTCTTGGGGTCCCTTCATGCCTTCTTTATGCACCACCTTCCTCGCAGGCTGTGAATGGAAGCCTGGTAGGGATATTCCCTTCTGCTATTTTTGCAAGCACTCTTTCTTGCTGAAATTCATTTAAACTTTGAGTGAATAAAATAAGCTTCACTAGTCTTATAGCAATATATAATATAGTGGACACATTTCAGTTGGGTTTTGGGAGCTGTGAGTTAACTATTTGGGTTTAGATCACTGCATTGATGGCATGCTTCCTTATCAAGAGTTCTTCTGTTGCTGCTACTGCTTTCTCCAATTAGACAAATGAATAAGGTTATATGCATGCAAAAGAAACTAAGATGTTACTTGCTATGCACTAAATCCTGCTTTTCCTTCTTTTTTTTCCCTTCCATGTCCTTACCTATCAGGCTAGAATAAGAAAGAATAATTAAAATACACAATATGGGGTAGAACATGAGTTTTAGAGGCAGGCAGAGCAAAGTTTAAAATCTAGCTGCACTTATTTCTAGCTTGTTCATAGGGAAAATTACTTTTCCTTTATGAAGAGCAGTATCCTACTTATCCTACTGCAACTGGTGGTAATATATATCTTTTAGTATTGTTGTTAGTGATAAATGGTATTTATTATTGTGCATTGCCAGCATAAGAAAATTGTGTAGCAGTCAACATAAACCAAGCCAAAATTAACCAGAAGCCTACCCTTTCTTCATAATTGTTATA
>NW_012148075.1:3527569-3528400 GCF_000956105.1 Propithecus coquereli
ATATTAGATGTAATATTTTGAATTTTCATTTCTTCTTGAATTCCCTGATCCATACACTTGTTCATTCTGGCTTTCTGAAAAATAAATCACCCTATGTTTATCTTTATTTCTGAATACATCTCCTCTGTAGCAGTACCTTGAATTTGCAAGGTGTTATTTCCCAGCTGGCATTACAACTGACTTTTTAATAGGCCACTTTATCATTTTATGAGGCAAGCTATTAATATTTCTGGAAGATGGGGTACATGAAAAAAATTGAGCATTAGTTTTTTTAATATCAATTTCATTGTTGTAAGTTTTTTGATGAGAAGCACCATTGTGCACAATACCATATTAATGTTATAAAACTTTTGAATGCTGCTAACAGAAGCATGTTTAGTGCATAAAGAGAATTTGAGTTCAATGTAAGTGTCACTTAGAATGAGGCCAAATTACTGGCTTTTCTATGAGTGAAGGGATCCAATGTAATCACTTTGCCACCAAAAGATAGTCTTATTTTCTTAGACTCTATTACCATATTTGGGGCTCCTGGTACATCATTACTTTTAGTGAAATATCACTAAGCAAGGGTCGAATCCAGATGAGAATTGGCCAAAGGACAACCTTTTATTTTCTTCTCTCCAGCTACTATGGCTACATTTTTAGAAGCTCACTGGGGAACTGGGGAGTGGAGACCAGTTGACAGATTCAGAGTAGGCCATCTTGTTATTTAAAAGGCTCTTCTGCAATGGGTTCCTGAGGTTCATTTAAAGTGAAACATTCGTATATATTTTCCCCAAATCTCCTTGTCAGCAGTCTTCAAACCTTGCTTCTTCCAAGAATATGACCATG
>NW_012148075.1:3529310-3532709 GCF_000956105.1 Propithecus coquereli
ACAACTTTCTTATGCTTCAGAAACTACTTGGCCCTACTCTCCTATCACCTCTTCCTTTTGATAAAGGTGGGCTGCTATGTGCATCTGTCTTCATGGATTGGGATCTCTAAATAACGCACTGTTTGTGATGTTTAGCTCAGTTTGGGTGGGCACAAAAATAAGCATCAACCAGGATATAAGATGAGGCAGGAGTTTTTTTCCAAAACAATAGATACTTTGTAAAGAATGCACAGCTTTTTTTCCCCCTATGCTTTTCATCCATAAATCCTGAGAATTGTGGTTTTTCCCATCAGGGTTGTCACAGACTCCAGGCAGCATCATGGAATCAGCTAGGTTGTGAGAGCCAAGTGGCAGAACTGGCACCGTATCGTGGACCAGAGGAATAACTTCCTTTTACTCTTGAACTCCCTCTGAACTGAAAACATTTTTAATAACCTGGTAAATATATTTAAAAAGCACAATCAGATATGGTATATGTCATCTGTAAAATCCCAAAAGGCCATTTTTTGCTTTTCTTAGTAATATAAAAGGCAAGATTCAAGAATCTTTCTTTCACTTGAGAAAATATATGCCAACATGCTCAAGATTACTGGATCCTCAGAAATTGAAAACAATATGTATTTGTAAGGGATTCATCACCTAACCACTGTCATGCAAATGTTTCAAGGCATTTGCTGCATTTCTTGCTTTCAGCTCCCTAGTCCCACTAACATGATGAACCAGTATGATATATTCTGAGATGGTGAGAAGATCAAAGTCCTTGCAAACTAAATGGTGAAACTGATGCAGAACACTGATACATGCTAAATATGAAGGGTAAAGTTGTATAGTTTTTCTGCTAGATGAAAGCATGTTCTGGTATATCTTCTTTTTGAGATGAGGAAAAATAGTTGGTTAGATTAATAGCAGCATACTTACTCCTGTAGATTATGTTAATTTCCTCCAGTAAGCAAATCACTTCTAGCAAAGCAGCTGCAAGTGGAGTCATTACCTGATTAAACATATTACCACTAATTGTCATTCTTAAGGAACTTCATCTTCTGTATTAGCCAAATCAGTGAGTTAAATGGCAATGTGAGAACAGGCAATGCATCTCTTGAGTCTTGAATGGTGACACATGATTCTGAGATTTCCCCAGGGATGCCATTATATTTCTAGTTCAGGGTTTTAGTGCAAAAGAGCATTCTAGAACCTTTCATTTACTTTTCTACCAAAGAAAACCTTGATCCATGGGTCAGATTCAATTGATTATACCAGTTGCTGAGGATACCTAGTCTAAAATATACTTGGAAACTGAGGAAATATGCATAATATAGGTTCAAGAACCAACTGAGACTACTATGAGATAGACTCAAGTCACAATCTATTCAATACTCAATCTGTATGGAGCCTTCATTATTTCCTATATATCACATTCTAGGTCCCTAAGGATCAGCTTTCATTTGAACTCAACTTTTATTATAATAATCCTCCAATGTCTGGATAAATCTCTGCACTCAATGCCCACTTAGCCTGGTAAATGGCACAAGGCTATCTGAGGAAGGCTAGGAGGAAGATTCATGCTAAGTACCTGTGATGCTATCACAAAATTCTCCATCGAGGGCGTCCAGCTTTCTCTTAGTCAAAAGGGTCTGAATCTGGTACATCACTCAAATGTAAAGGGGGTCCTGTCATGATGGCTTAGGTACTGCCTCTCCTAGGTACAGGTTTTCTTGGAATAAAAATCTCAAGCACAAATTTAGTGGGCTGCCCATCCATCCCTATCAGATAAAACCCCATTTTCAATTCGTCATCACTATGTATTCCTGTGGGTTGGATCGTTGTGATCGTTACTTAACTCCATTTATGCCTTTCAAAATGGTTATGCCACCCTAGTATCCAACAACCTTATTGACAGTCAAGTGGTCAATTTCAAATTCAGCCTCTCTTACCAATAGCTCCAAGAATATTTAGTAGCTATGCTGGTTCTCTTCTTTCCAGTTTCTTGTACTTGATAAAAGTACTTGAAGGGATTTTCTTCTGTTCCCTTTTGTAGGATTTTGTAGCATGCAGTTAGGGATGAATGGGCAGTGTGTACGAAAGAAACTTACTCCAAAATTCCTATATGCTAGTCTTTTTGATAATTAAATGTTAGTTTAATTGAAGATGTATGTATAAAAATTTCAATGCCCAAGTAGTATAATACAACTTATGAAAAAAAATTAGCTGTTCTGTGTATCATTTTCTGTATTCTTTTTTCCTTTTCTTTTCAGGATCAGTAAGGAGGTTGGTGAAGAAAGCTTGGGAGAGAAGTAATGGAGACAACGCACTATCGCCATCCCGCATAAGAATACTCTGCTCAGCAAACTATGCTGGGGCATGTGGCTTTGAAGAGATGTCACTGCTGACAGAAGCACACAGGAACTAGGGCCACTGACTATATTCACTGCTGAGTTCTACTGATCATGAATAATTGCTGCCTTACTATTTATTTGATTGACTTTCAACCACATATACCAGTGTAGGTGACTAATCTCTAACTGACCCTGCGCTTCTACATCCTAGCCTAGAGATCCAGATTCACACATAGAGTTTAGACCATATGTCCACACTTCATGTGCCAGTGGGTGGTGAAGGGGATGTCTGTATTTCTTGGAATTTAATATTATATGTGGATGGAAGGGCCCTGCCTGAAACGTATCTTGTAATACGGGCTGGGAAGCAATAATGGTGTGTGTTCATGGTGAGAAAATAACTATATTCCCTTCGTCTTTTCCAGAGGTGCATAGTCAAACATAGTTTCCCCTCTGGCCAGGTGGAAATGTGAAGAAAAATTAATGAGGGTCGATGGCCATTTGTCCCTCTCCTTTGTGCTGTAGCATAAGTGTGAGCCCTGAGAGGATATGAGGTCTTTATCTCTGAAATTCAGGTCATGCGGCAGTCTTACATTTAGAAGGATGAGTTTCAGCAAGTATTTGGTAAGAGTTACATATTTCCTGACTGGAATAGCTTGATACTACTGACTGTGAACTTACACCTTGAGAGGAAATGATTTTGCTTTTAGTTATCTTTACCCTCCAAAGAAAGGTGACTGGCCAGGGCAGGTCTGGGATCAATGGCCATGAACTACCTGCATGGGATTTGAACACATTATTGGCTATAAATCACTGTAGTCTCACCAAATAATGTAGACATCCTTGCAGCAGCTAAGCCCAGGAAGACAAGCTATGTATGTATTGACTTTGTCTCTTGGCTCTTATTATACTCACCACTGAGGCATATAAAGAAACAGAAACAGCCTTAGAGAGTCCCAGAGTTGTTTGGCTTTAAGCATTTTTTACTTTCTAATTGAATTAGAGTAAAAACAGTAGTGAAAATATACCCTTGGCTGTTGTCATGAAAATTCACAATAACAGATTT
>NW_012148075.1:3543399-3551716 GCF_000956105.1 Propithecus coquereli
TGAATTTTAAATATTTTGCCTGTACCCTTGTTTTGTTCCCCCATCCAAAGTATGTCCTTTGCCTACTTTACAAATACCAATACTCTTTCTCTAAATCAGCTTCCTCTTTCTTCTTCTTCCTCTGTTGTAGTCTCTATTCTCTTGTCATTTAATATGTTTTATGTGACTTTATTTTGTCTCATGTTTTTTTAAAATAGTCTTCATTTTTAATTTTTTTCTATTGCTTTCATTTCTTTCCTATCCTTTTATCATAAAGTTTGATCGTCATTATTGTAATTTTTCATGTTATGTTAAAATGTTATGTTAATATGTTTCTCTGCTTTATGATGAAAGTTTTTTGCAGAGAAATTTTGATGCTAATTTTGTTTTTTAATTTTTTTGAAATTTTCTTCCCTTTTCTATTTCTATAAATCAACAAATGCAAATTGTATATATTTATAATGTACAACATATTGTTTTGATGTATGTACATCTTGTAGAATGTCTAAAATTAGCTAATGAACATGTGTATTACCTCACATAACTTAGGGGTTTTTTTTAAGAGCAGTTTTAGGTTCACAGCCTGTCTTAGTATAATTTCTTTTGCTATAACAGAATATCACAGACTGAGTAATTTATAAAGAAAAGAAATTTATTTCTTACAGTTCTGGAGGCTGAGAAGCCCAAAGTCAAGGGGCTGTATCTGGCAAGGGCCTTCTTGCTGTATCGTTTCATGGTGGAAGGCATCACATGGCGAGAGAGCAAGAGCACATCCACTCGTGTCTCTCTTCCTCTTCTCGTGAAGCCACCAGTCCTATCATGGGGCGTCTACCCCGATGAGCTTATCTAATCCTAATTATCTCCCAAAGGCTTTACCTCCAAATATTGTCAACATATGAATTTGGGGATTAATTTTTCAACACAAAATTTGGGGGACAAATTCAAATCATAGCACTGTCAAATTAAGAGAAAGGTACGGAGGTTTTTCATTTGCCGCCTGCCCTGACACATGCACTGCTGGTGAGGTACATTCTATGGCTTTGAACAAATATATAATTCATGTATCTATTATTACAGTGTCATACAGAATATTTTCACTGCTGTAAAATTCCTCTGTGTTATATTTCAGATGATTTCTCTTATGGTGTCTGTGTGAGGATGTTTTGTTTATAACTTAAAAAAAACTTATATTGAATTATTGAGTCTATTCAATTTTCCTTGCCAGGCTATTATATTAGTGTATTCTACCTAAATGGTAAAAATTAAAGTATCTTTCTTGGTTTCTTAACCAGAAAGTTTCCTCCTTTTTTGTTACTCCTCCCCACCCCTTTTATATTTTATTAGTTTTTAAATTTATTTCAATAGATTTAGGGGGAACAAATGGTTTCCAGATACAAGTTCATATCATCAGCACATAGGGATAGTTTGACCTCCTCTTTTACGATTTAGATGCCCTTTATTTCTTTCTCTTGCCTGATTGCTCTGGCTAGGACATCCAGTACCGTGTTGCATAGAAGTGGTGACAGTGGACATCCTTGTCTTGTTCTGATTCTTAGGAGGAATGCTTTCAACTTTTCCCCATTCAGTATAATATTGACTGTGGGTTTGTCATCTATGCCTTTTATTATTTTGAGGTGTGTTCCTTCTATGCCTATTTTGTTAAGGATTTTTATCATGAAGGGTGCTGGATATTATTAAATGCTTTTTCCACATCTATTGAGATGATCATAGGGTTTTTGTTTTCAATTCTGTTTATGTGGAGAATAACATTTACTAATTTGAGTATGTTGAGCTATCCTTGCACCCCTGAGATGAAATCCACTTGATTGTGGTTAATTGTCTTTTTGATGTGCTTTTGGATTCAGTTTGCTAGGATTTTGGATTCAGTTTGTCTTGAGGATTTTTGAATTTATGTTTATCAGCTATATTCATATGTAGTTTCTTTTTTTGTTGTTTTCTTTCCTGGCTCTGGTATCAGGGTGATACTGGCTTTGTAGAGTGAGTTAGGGAGGATTCCTTCAGTCTCCTTCTTTTGGAACAATGACAGTAGAATTGGTACCTGCTCTTCTTTATTGGTCTGGTACAATTCTTCTATGAATCCATCTGGTTCTGTGCTTTTTTTAATTGGGAGGCTTTTTTTTATGATTACATATTTAATCTCACAACTTACTCTTGGTCTCTTCATGCTTTCTATTTTTTCCTATTTCATGTTTGGGAGGTTGCATGTTTCCAGGAATTTATCCATTTCTTCTAGATTTTTTATTTTGTGTGCATAGAAGTGTTAATAGTAGCCTCGGGTAATCATTTGTATTTCTGTGGTATCAGCGGTCATGCCTCCTTTTTTATTTCTGATTAAGCTTATTTGAATTCCTTGTCTTCATTTCTTGGTTAATCTGGCTAGTGGTCTATCAATTTTGTTTATCTTTCAAAGAACCAGTATTTTGTTTCATTGATGTCTTGTATTGCTTTTGTTAATTCCAATTTCATTTAATTCTGCTCTGAGCTTGGTTATTTTTTTCTTGCCTTCTAGCTTTGGGCTTGGCTTTCTCTTGTTTTCCTAGTTCGCTGAGGTATGAAGTTAGATTTTTAATTTGTGATCCTTCTGTCTTTTTTATGTAGGCATTTAGTGTTATAAAATTCTGTCTTAGCACTGCTTTTACTGTATCCCAGAGATTTTGGTAGCTTGTATCACTTTTGTCATTCAATTAAAAAAATTTTTTAATTTCCATCTTGATTTCATCATGTTCCCAAAGATCATTCAGCCACGTATCGTTTAATTTCTATGTATTTGTGTAGTTTTGAGATGTCCTCTTAGAATTGATTTATAGTTTCCTTCTTCTGTGGTCTGAAAAGATACTTGATATAATTTTGATTTTTGAAATTTGTTAAGACTTGTTTTATGGACTAACATGACAGTTTCTTTAATGTATGGCACCTCTGATTTATATCTTAACCTGGGTCAGAATGGCTTCGACTATCAGTCCTGATTTTCTAAATTCTTTTTATGAACTGCTTCTTACTACCAAGGGGCATGCCTAGTGCCTTCCAGAGTTTTCTTCTCTCTTTTAAAAGATGGTTATTGCTGAGAACTCACACCTGTGGACCTTCTGGAAAGTTTCCATGTCGTATCTTTCAATTTCCCAAGTGCTTATGCTTTGTTCATTCTCAGTTTAGTTCAAAGCAGTTTTCAGACAGGGTTTGATCCCTTCCTTTAGGAGATGACTATTTTTTGGAGGTGTGTGAAAACTGCCACCACTGGGCCTCCCCAACCCTATCTCTTATTCCTCTCTAGACCCAATGAGATTTTATGGTGTCCTGTGTTGATTCTACTGCATTTAGAAGCTTTGGAAACCCTGATATGTAATTTGCATCTTATAGAATTTTTCTGTTAACTTCTCTATCAATGTAGTTTGAATTGTAGGAGCAGAAAAGTATGATATCTTTTCTCACTCATCATAAGGGTCATGGTGACACTCCTATACAAAAGACAGGTTAATAAGAGAAAAACGTAATAGATTTATTTAATCAAAGTTTTATGTGGCATGGGAGCCTTCAGAAATGAAGATCCAAAGACCCAGAGAAATCTCTGTTTCTATGCTTATGTTTGACAAAGAATGGACAGCTATGTAGAAATGTGATTGAAAAAAGGGTATGAGCTCATGATAATAGACTGAGGGGGGAACCAGACAAGGCTTGTCCTTTCATATTCTTCTGGGCCTTTCTACATAGTGATCTGTCCTCCCAGATATGGGTCAGGGCAGGAACCCTGCAGATTGAGAGTCTTCAAGGGAGAAGGGAAATGGGCGAGAGTGATCGTTTTATGTTTTATGGCTTGTGTGTGTGTGTGTGTGGGGGGGGGTTCTAGTTTTTATGACCCATATTGGGAAAGAGGAATTCTGGTTTCTATGATTCACTTCATGGGAGAAACAGGGGTGGGAGATAGGTAAGCAAGAGAAGGTCAGAGTGATCATTCTTCTGAGACCCTTCCAATCTCCTTCAGTTGAAAGTACTCACCATGCCAAGGTGCCATATTTTGAAGTATTGTGTTCTGAGCTCGGATAGGAGGAAAAGTAGGAAATTAAAGATTAAGCTGCCATCATACTAAATTATTTAACACCTGTTCTCCAAATAGCACTTTGAATTTTTATTGCAACTAGTTCATTGTTCAATAAAGTTATTTTTGTAGTTTGTAGCATTTAAGGGAACCATTATTTGCTTTCAGAGATAAACCCTGAAATCTTGTTGACTTGATATATCAGAAGTTTATTTCTTGCTCGTGTAAAGTTCAGTTGGCAAGGGGAGCATCAAGGTAAGGATGTGTGTCTTCACATGGTCACTCGGAGGGCTAGGTTGATAGAGGCTCTGCCATATTTAACACATGGATTCCATGATTGCTCCAAGCCTTGGCATCCACTTGGCAGATGGAATAAAAGAGAACGGCTACAGCTTTGTGCAGGAGATTTTTATGAGCTAGGTCTGAATGTAGTATACCTGGTTTCCTCCTTCTCCCACTGACAACAGTTAGTCATATGATTACATCCAGCTGAAAATGAGCTAGAAAATGGAATCCTGTTCTGTGCACAGGAAGAAAAGAAGCAGATTTGGTGAAGAGATGATCCATCTTGGCCACAAAGTATCTGTCTCTTCTGCCAGTCCACTAGCTTTGTCAAGGGAGGGTGAAAGTTTTATTTATCGCTATCCCCCACTTAGCTTAGCATAACATGGGGGAGATAAGACATAGTCAATGAACGTTCATGAGATTTAATGAAATTAAATTTTTGTTTTCCAACTTAATTTGAATTATTTAAATATAATCTAATTCTGATTATGAGCCATGTATAACACTTCTGGCTGGGATTTGCAATGGAGAGGGTTAAACTAGCACAAAGAAGGGATGGCAGATTGACAAAGTAGATTAGATATGGAACAGATCCATCCCGAGTCTCCACAAACTGTGACAGCCCTATTTCATTTTAATTTGCCATGTAAAAGGATACATATATTGAAATAGGTTAGATCAGAATACAGTATAGCATCTGCCATGATACTATGAAGGATGAGGGAGAGTCATCCAAGGTGAAAATAGTATTGCTGCTATAATCACACTTGGAAGAAATATTTTGGACAGATAGTACAGCCTGTGTGTGTGTGTGTGTGTTTGTGTGTGTGTTCAATACTAAAGGAAATTGCTATTAGCATCTCTAAGTATTACATTTTTTGTTGTGGTATTATCATCTAAAATGATGCAGCATATCATAAAATGTTTCATCATTTTTAATGATGTACATAATTTCATCATTTAAAATAGGCTCAATTTTGGGCAACTTCAGCATGATAATATCTTACTGGAATATAGATTATCAGGTGACATAGAATTCTTGAATTTTCAAAAGCTAAGAAATTATGTAGTTTGACTCTTAATTAAGAGATCAGAAAACATGTGTATATGTTGAAAGATGTATAAAAGAATGCATAGTAAGATGGGAACTTGGAGCCAAGCCAATATTCCTGTTGTCTCACTGGTATATGAAGGACCACCAAAGTGTTATTTTGAGTCTACTAAGGTCCTCATCAACATGACTCTCTTGATGGCCTGTTCTCTGTTCTCAGTTACTCCTGGGCATGGGAGAGTCCCTGGGATTTAATCAGAAGGGACTGGTCAAGAAGGCTCCGAAACCAGTGAGTCCAGATCAGAGTACCTTGATCCCCAAATTACTTCCCTGTTGAAGTGTGATTTTCTGATTTGATAAAAGTCAAAAGATTATAAATGGGGGTCAATGGGAGTGGATAGAGAGAGAGAGGAGAGAGAATGAGGAGAAATTGAAACGATTTACACTCAGCAACTATCTTTTTGGCATTTCACATATTACTGAAGCTTGTGTTAAATACTTACAAGAAAAGATCTAAAAATAGGGACTCTATTCCTTAGATGTTAGCCTGATCATCACTCCTATAGTCCCAAATAAGCAATATGCATGTAAAATGTTACATTAATTCGTATAAATATGTTAAAGTCTAACCTATTTCAGGAGGGATAGAACTATTCTTATTATTTTTACTCCTTTGAAAATTAGCTTCAATTATTTAGAGAAGGACCTGGGTCAAAAGCTAGCAAGTTCAAATCAAAATCACAATGAGATACCATCTCACATCCATTAAGATGCATACTATTTAAAAAAACTATTCCAATCAAACAGGAAATCACTGTTGGCAAGCATGTTGAGAAATTGAAATTGGAAGACTTGTGCACTGTTGGGAATGTGAAATGGCGCAGCCACTATGATAAACAGTATAACAGGTCTTCAGAATATTAAAAATAGAATTACCATATCGTTCAGCAATTCCACCTTTGGGCATATACCCAAAAGAACCGAAAGCTGGGTCTGAAAGAGATATCTGTATACCCATGTTCAGAGCATTCTTTACAACAGAAAAAAGCAACCCAAGTGTCAATTGACAAATGGATAAACAAAATGTGGTATAGATATATCCACATGAACACACATATACACATACATACAATGGAATATTGTTCGGCATTAAAAAGAAAGGAAATTCTGACACAAGCTACAACATGTATGAATGTTGAGAACCTTGTTTTAAGTGAAATAAGCCAGTTACAAAAAGACAAATACTGTATGATTTCACTTATATGAGTACATAGTCAAATTTATAGCTTTTTATTGGTCACTCTCCTTCCCTTTTCTTTGGTTAAAAAAAAGGGATACTCATTGTTATTCTTTGCATCTTGGCTATTGCATTTTAAGCCCTTCCTAAAATATTTTTGTCCTGTAGTTCTTACTTCTGCATTTGTCTGGAATTTCCTGAATGTGTTCCACTGACAAGTATTCAAAAGCTTTTGTGGTATTTGTAACTTGACAGGTGATTGGGAAGCTAATTAATGAGCCATCCATGTGGTAAGAGACATCAGTTAGTAGAATTTGCATATGTATCTTCATGTTATCCTTCCTACTAGAAAGCAGGTTATAGAAAACCAAGAATAAAAATGCATCAGGAAAAGAAGCTATCCCTGGAGGACAGTATATGTGTGGGCATAGGAAAAGGAGGCAGAGGTTCAGAGCCTGTCAGACTAGCAAGCAGAAAATAAGAAGACCTAAACGACTCATTAACCCAATGATCAATACCAAAAAATTGTAGCATGCAAAAATTTTCTCCCATTCTGTAGGTTGTCTGTTTGCTCTTGTGACAGTTTCTTTGGCTGTGCAGAAGCTTTTTAATTTGATCAGTCCCATTTATTTATTTTGGTTGTTGCTGTGATTGCCTTTTGGGTCTTCTTCATAAATTCTTTGCCTAGGCCAATGTCTAGAAGAGTATTTCCAACATCTTCCTCTAGAATTCTAAGTTTCACTCCTTAGGTTTAAATCTGTTACCCAGCGTAAGTTGATTTTTGTGAGAGGTGAAAGGTGTGGATCCTAGTTCAGTGTTCTACATGTGGCTATCCAGTTTTCCCAGCACCATTTACTGAATAAGGATTCTTTTCCCCAGTGTATGTTTTTGTCTGCTTTGTCAAAGATTAGATGGCTATAGGAGGATGGTTTTATATCTGGGTTCTCAGTTCTGTTCCACTGGTCAATGGCTCTATTTTTGTGCCAGTACCAAGCTGTTTTGATTACTACAGCCTTATAATAAAGTTTGAAGTCTGGTAAATTGATACCTCCCATTTTGTTTTTATTGCCTAGAATTGTTTTTGCTATGTGGGGTCTTCTCTGGTACCATACAAAGTATAAAATTAATTTTTCTACATCTGTGAAGAATGATGTTGGTATTTTAATAGGGATTGCATTGAATCTGTAGATCACTTTGGGTAGTATAGACATTTTAATAATGTTGATTCTGCCTCTTTCCCTCAGTATCTCAGGTCCCTCACTCCGGTTCTCCCTGCAGAGGTCTTTTACCTCCTTAGTTAAATATATTCCTAGGTACTTTATTTTCTTTGTTGCTATTGTGAAGGGAATTGAGTCTTTGATTTGGTTCTCAGTATAACTGCTATTGGCGTATATGAAAGCCTCTGATTTGTGTGTACTGAGAATTTACTGAATTCATTTATCAGTTCCAGTAGCCTCTTGGTTGAATCCTTGAGGTTTCAACCAAGGATATAATATATCATATCATATCATCAGCAAATATATCATATCATATCATCAGCAAATAGTGAGAGTTTGATCTCTTCTATTCCCATTTGTATGCCTTTAATCCCACTCTCTTACCTGATTGCTGTGGCTGGACTTCCAGCACTATGTTGAATAGAAGTGGAGATAGTGGGCAACCTTGTCTGGTTCCAGTTCTAAGTGGGAATGCTTTCAATTTTTCCCCATTC
>NW_012148075.1:3552848-3565398 GCF_000956105.1 Propithecus coquereli
GGGGGAAGGGGGGGCAAGGGCAACATATGTAACCTAAACATCTGTACCCCTATAATATGCTGAAATAAAAAAAAAGAAGATTATAATAAAAAAAAATACCAAAGAATTAAGCATTGTTTCAGATTCTGTTTTTCTACATGTTAGCATACTGTCTAGACCAGTTTTTGCTTTGGCCCTGCAAAGAAAGAAGATAGTGAGCTTATAGGGATGTTTTATGGTTGTCACCTCTTCACAATAATTTTGAAAGAAATATTTTCTTTCTGCTCCCAAGAAGAAGTAATTAAATCATATCAGCTTTTAGAAGATCAACAGATATTGGGGTGATGTTCTAGAAAAACAATTACATTAAAGCATTATCAATCATATGCACCCATTACAGAAGCACAGAGGTGCTTAATTACAGAATGATTCTGTGAGGGGTGGAGATGGGTCAGGACAATCGATAGAATCCTTAGACACAGTAGCCTTGATAGACTGGTGAGGGAAGGAAGGAGAGCACATACAGGGGACAGTATCAGACACCTCTGGGCCCTGCCTCACATCCTCTCAGGCTCATCTCTAATTTCAGCTGTTATGTAGAGGTCAGTTGTTTGTGGGCTTTGATGCACTGCATGCTACTTGTCTTCCACTTTATGTCCCAGGTTTCTCTAATACTTTGGACACTGTCAGGACTCTATTAGTCAAGCACGTGTGCACAGTCTGGAAGTACAGGGGGTTAATGACCCCATGGTAGCCCTCAACAAATACATAATGGAGTGGGAGCTGATGGTGAAATACTTCTGGCCAACTCTTTGGTGAAAAATTCTGAGAGGCAAAGCCTATGTTCCTTAGAGGATTGCAGAGAGAATCTTTCCTTGTACCTTCAGTGGTAGCACCAAGAATGAACCTTTATAATGAAGATTCCTCTTTCCCTCAGTATCTCAGGTCCCTCACTCCGCATCCCAGAATAACTTCAAAATAAAATACCTGGCTGGGAACGGCGGCTCACCCCGGTAATCCTAGCACTCTGGGAGGATGACGCGGGAGGATCGCTTGAGCTCAGGAGTTCAAGAGCGGCCCTGAGCAAGAGCGAGATCCCATCTCGACTAAAAATAGAAAAAATTAGCCAGGCATGGTGGCACATGCCTGTAGTCCCTGCTACTTGAGAGGCTGAGGCAGGAGAATCATTTCAGCCTAGGAGTTTGAGGTTGCTGTGAGCTAGGCTGACACCAAGGCACTCCAGCCTGGGCAATAGACCGAGACTCTGTCTCAAAAAATAAAATAAAATAAAATAAAACACCTGCCCATAAATCTTTGTCTCTGACTCTGCTTTTGAGGAATAAGCCAAGTTAAGATAGTGTTATGTGTGGCCCTAGAAATCAAATGCTCACAATGAAATTGAGCCCAGCTGCCCACAGCAGTGAACTAAATAATATGGCCTTTTATTGCTTTTTCCTGCTCCCTTCACTCTCTCCTGTCCTCACTCGTCCTCCTTGAATTACCTCCTGAGTAAACTCTAGACACAAGTTCTTGCTCAGGCTCTGCCATTGGTGGGAACCCAAACTTAGACAGGGATTGAGCAGAACTGATAAAGAAAATGGAGAGAGTGACTCACAGACATCAAAAGGATGGATAAATTTCAAAAAAAAGTGATCAATAACATCAGTTAATAGGTCGAATAAGATGAAAATTGAAAAGAATCATATTTAACACTTGCAAGGTTACAGGCAATCTTGAAATAGACCTGTCAATGCAAGAAAGCAGATTTTTATTCTACTGTTGAAATTTTTTCAAAGCCTTTATTTTTCTGGTTTTGAGCTACAAACTTCCTCATCTTCCTGAATCTGCAGGCTATAAACTTTAACACTTCCATTCTATCCAGAGAAATAATCTGTGCTGAAACATACAAGTTAATTCTATCCCTTACTCTCCCCAAATTTATTGTGCCTTAATTTTTTATGCCAACAAATATACCACTTCCTGTTGGAGTTGCCCTAGCCCACTTCTTTGACCTTAGCGTATCTTCCTACCTGCTCTTTTCATTTATCTGTAACCTCCTAATTGTTTGATTCCTCTAATTTTACATGATTGACAATGACTTCCTTCTTTCCTCATCAAAATTGGTTTTCTTGCTTTTCTTGAAGTATATGAATCATTCTTCTCCTAAAAGTCTTGTCATTAAGCCTCTCTAAATTCTGGAGTTTGCTATGCATGCTAGAGGGATATTAAAGAAAAATACATTGTTAAGGTTTTTGGATTTTTGCCATCAAGTAATGAGGATAGAGAGACTGTTGCTATTCATTAGAAGAAAGGGTCCAGAAATGGCACACTCAATAATAATGAAAATTATCCTGCAGGGGTTGGAAAGATAATTTCTTCAGAATTTTATTTTAATCTTTAATTCCCTTCATAATATCACAGGCATTTTCTTATCAATGTTTTAATCATCGACAAATTCCTTCCATATACTGTCCTTTGTGTCTATAAAGTTAATTCTATTGGCAATATGGGTAATTATTCTGATTACTGTAAGTGGATCTGTTCGATAAACAATTACGCAGCGTTGAAAATTTTCTACTCACTCTGAGAATGTGAAGTGTAGGAAGTTCTGCATGGAAATCATGGGTGTGGTCTCAGAAATCAGGACAGTGTTTAACCACAGGGAAGTAGGTGCTCATGACTGAAAGAGGTCTCAAGGGGGCTTCCGGTGTCTTGTTAATGTCCTGTTTCTTGAGCTGGATGCTGACTACATAGAAGTTTCAGTTAGTGAAAATTCAGTCAGTTTTACACTTATGGCTTACCTACATGTATGTATGTAATTGTACTTAAATAAAAAGTTTGAAAACAAAGATGAAACCATGAAGTTATTAGACATGAATGCAGAATAATTATCTTAAAACTTTAGAATGAAGGGGTCCTCTTTAACTTTGACTCACAAATCAAAAGTTAATGCAGAAATGACTGATTAAATTGACTACAAAGAAAGAAAACATGCCATACAAGGTCAAAAGATAAATGTTAACTTAGAAAATATATTTGCAACTCACATGACAACAAAGGGTTAAATCTCCTAGTATACAAAGAGTTCCTAGAAATCAGTAAGTAAAAGAACTACTTAGTTGAAAGTGTATTTGAATAAATATGTCATGTTAGAAAAATGAGACAGAAATTGTTCTTAAGAATGTGAAAAAATTCTCAGCCTTTGTCACAGTAAGAGAAATGCAAATGAAAGCTACAAGATAACACTCAACCCATTACGTTGGAAAAGTTTAATAATACAGTGTGCTGATAAGAATGTAAGGAACCAGGTAGTCCCATACACAGTTTTTGGAAATTAACTTACTTGTACAAGTGTCAAATGACTTAGGTATAAGAGTATTAAGTGAAATAGTGATTGTAATAGCAAAGATATTGTAAATAGGAATAACATTTTTGCTTATTTGTGGATAAACATCTTTTGAGATATATGCACAAACTCCAGAGAATTAAGGTGAGAAGTATATAATTAAAAGATAGAGTGAGTGAGAGCATTTTTGCTGTCTACATCAAAGTTTTGTTGAAAATTACTCAATTGAAAAATTAATTAAATGTAAGAGTAAAGCTATAACAAAATGAAAACAAAATTGAAATTCAACGTGAATGATATTAAATGGCAGATAATCCTGTAAATGTATTCATAATACATATAAGTATTAATAGTTCTAAGGAAAAATAGCTATCGTTAATATTAAAAATAGTAGCATATTTGTATATAATGCCTGTCCTTTGCCAGAGTTTAGGAAAACATTGTCTCTCTCATATCGATGCTTGTTGGTCTGTGAATTGATACAAAGGTCCTGACAATTTGGCTATAGGTATCAACAAAGTAAGTTATCCCACTTGTAGCAAATTATCCCTAAAATATAGTGCAAGAACCACACAATATTGTGAACAACACTACTATTTATAGTTTTATTTTTGATAACAGAATATTAGTATTTAGTAATGAGTCATTAATAAGGAACTGAAAATAAATTAGCATGCATTCATATGATGAAATATTACAAAGTCATTGAAAAAATATTGTTCTTCGAGACAATTTGAAGGTGTGAGATAGGCATCATTATTAAGATATTAACTAATTAAGAAAGATGAAATTTTATGTTGCATAATCACAATTTGGTAAAATTTTATAGAGACTGTGTAAAAGGAAACACCTTTAATTGATAGGAGGATAAGAAATTTTCTTTTTCTTACTTTACATATTTTCAAAGTGTTACATATTGAACATATATTACTTTATAATCAGGAAAATGAACAAAACAAATAACATGGAGTATTTCAGGGTCTGATATGACTAGAGTTATCTGATGTAGTTTTGTGGTGCTGGTTTCCTGCAGGTCATCTGTGGACCATTTTAGATGGACAGCTTTATTCTCCTCTGAAGGGTCCCTGGTGGTAGTGACTCTCACAGAGAGAAAAGTTTAAAGATTTATTTCAGAAAAGCCTTTTTGTCATCTGTCCAGTGGAGCTCTCAGATTGATTGTTGGCTCTATTTTCAAGAGGACAAAAGGAGACTTCCTCTTCTGAGATTTCCCAAGTTTATACTCAAATGCATTGGTGAAAAAACAGCTGGTCTTAAGGCTCTAGTCAAGAATTTGATTCTCTAAGATAATATTGACCAGGTAGACCCCACCGCCTGTACTCAAAGCCCCTCCTCCAAACTGAGGATGAGAGAGGTGTATAATGATTTCTTCCACATGTCCATACAACCACCGTAAGTAGTTTTTCAGGAAATACCTTAGTCTGAATTTGCAGAAAGTTGCATTGAGTTTAGACAAAATATATATCAAATTGTTGGACTAAAATATGGATAAATTTCTACTATTCGATAAAAAGAGCAAAGACCTTGAAGTTAAACAGGCATATGTTTGAATGCTATTTGGTATCTTGCACACTATTTAAGTCTGTTCATCTTTTTTACCCTGTTTCTTCATCTGTGAAAACAGATCATTGATATCTACCATCCTAAGTTGGAGGGTAATATCAGGAAATGTACATGAAAGACCCTCAGATTTTCTGTCTCATGGAGACTCTCCTCTGTGCCAGACACCAATTTAGAGGGAATTATATGTTTTTTCATTTAATAACCAATTCCTGAATATCTTCCATACCATCTTGCCCTAATCTTAACTTATGTTTTCCAAACTAAAGCTATCAATTTGGTTGTAAATTGCTCTATATTATAGAGGAAGTTGAGACTAAAGCTCTAGATATATGTTTATAAGCCAAGATATAATTTAGTAGCACTATATTAAAATTCAAAAGATAGTAATTAACTTAAAATCATTCTGAAATGACATGAAATTAACACATATGTATATATTAAACTTATGGTAAAATTAACTTTAGGTGTACAAATCTATGAATTTTAACATATGCATATACTTGCATAACCTTCACAACAGGATGCAGGACAGTTCCCTTGTACTATTCCCTCATACTCAGTTCCGTTGTACTATTCTTTTGTAGCCAAACTCTTTCCCCACCCTTAACCTGTGGCAACCATTGATCTATTCTCCATCACTATATCACTACTATTTTTTCTTTTTCAAGAACCTTATATAAATGGAATCATACAGTATGTAACCTTCCAAAACTTGCTTCTTCGATAGTCATCCAAGTTGTTGCAGTAGTTTCTTCTTCTTTATTGCTGAGTATTTTACTATATGAATGTACAATGGTTTGTTTAATCATTTATCTGCTAAAGCATGTCTGGCATTGTTTATAGGCTTTGGCCCTTATGAATAGAGATGCTATAAACATTCATCTTTCTTCAACTTTATTGACCCTTTCCTCTGTCACTTCTACTAAGTTATTGGGTCCATTGAGTGAGCTTTTTTGTTTGGCTATCCTTTTGTTCAATTCTAAAATTCATATTTTGTTCTGCTTTATACCTTTTCTTTTTTTCCTGAGACTTTCTATATTTCTTTTTATTTAAAGAGCACTTAATAATATTTATTTGAAAACTTTTATAGTAGCTGCTTTGATGTTTTTGTTGAAGAATTGCAACTTCTTAATCATTTTCTTGTTGTCATCTGCCAATTGACTTTTTATCACAAGTTGAGATTTTTTTTTTCCTTGTTCTTCCTGTACCAAATAATTTTGAATTGTATTCTGGACCTTTTGAATGTTGCATAGTAAGACTGTGAAAATAATTTAAATACTACAAAAATTTTTTTAAACAAGCAATTTACCTCGTTGTATTTAAACCATAAGTTTGGATCAACCTTCTGCAGCTGTGATTTCAATATTAGTTTCCTTTTCAAAGCTCTTTGTAGAGCTCATTGAATCTGTCCCATGTCTGTGCCCCAATTGCCAGTCTGGAATCTGGATGGTGGCTATTATCTTGGTTCAGTTCTCAAAGTCTGATTCAGAACTGCAGTGTGGAATTTCTAAGTACAGTTAGAAATATTCTGCTCTCTTTCTCTTTTTCTCTCTCTCTCTTCTTTCTGTGTGTGTCGTGTGTATGTTGTTTGGGAAGGAAGTAAGGAACTTGTCAATACATAAAAGTAGTTTACCTCATGTGTCAGTTAGATTTTGCTGCAAAGCACCCAAAAAGCATTGGCTTCATAACATTTTATTAGTGCTCTTATATCTGTGGAGTGACTGGGTCATTCTGCAGATCTGGGCCTGGCTCCGATAATAGGCTGGGCCTATTTATGAGTTTGCAGTCACATGCTGAGTTAGGTGGAGGGTGAACTCAGCTTGGAGAACTCATCTTTAGTCCATATGGTCTTTCATCCTCCTATAGGCTCGTCTGGGTTTATTAGCATGGTAGCTCAGCAGGGGTCCAAGGGAGTGAACAGAAGCATGCAGGGCCTCTTGGCCTAGACTTGGAACCTGCACAGCATTCCATCTACCACATTCTACTGGCCAAAGCAAGTCCCAGAAGCAGCCCAGATTTAAATATTGGGAAACAGACTTCATTTCTTGAGAAATTACAAAGTGACTGCAAAAGGGCATAGATCAAAGAGATGAAGAATTGATGTCATGTTTGCAATCTATCAGAAGTTACAAGGGAGTAATAGCTTTGTTGTGACCAAGATCTCAACATAAACTAAATTATATGTCCTTTGATTATTTTTATGAGAGGGCAGGTTGGGGTTGTATTTGAATATGAAGTAGTGTAGGCTGGTTTTCCCTCCTTTTCTACAACTTGTGCTTGTTTGCTGATTTGGGATGTTCTGTGATAAATTCTTTGTACACCAAATTGTGTCAAATAACTTTATTAAGTGTGAATAAAGGAAAGCTTCTTTATCCTATAGCACTTAATTACAAACTTTATTTTTGTATTCTGTCAGTCACAGATACAGCTCCGGGAAGCAGGTAAGGACAGCTACCTGAGATAAGGAATGTGAATGAGCAGCCTCTTAGACACAAGCTTGGTTCTCCGCTTCTGCGTGACAGTATGAGATAAAGAAGTGGTAGAGTCTCAAAGAGTTTTGCTCTCACACATTCTAAAAGTATGTATGAGAACAACTAAAAGCTAATATCATAGAATGACTGATGAATCCTTGGAAATTCAACTTTCAAAATTTAAAATACCCAAAGGATTATGGTTGGGGTTCAGTTTACAATAAAGAAGAAAATATTTGTTTATGGTCAGCTTTAAAAAAATGTCATGACACAATGGGGAAAACAAAGACACCAGTTTAGAGTTTAAAAAGGTGAAATTTATTTGTTTCAATTCCTGGTAAAATGGAGCAATGACACTCTACCTGGATATAATGCATAGAGCAGGGGTGACTGCACACACCTAAAATCCTGAGGAAGGGTAAAGAAACCACATTAGCAATATGAGGATTTGTGGTCCCAAAAGATTGAGGCAAACAATTGTTGCCTTTTTCCTTTCTCTGGCTTCTCATATTCTTGTCATAAAAGTAGCTGCAGTCATGGCAAATTCAGGTCATAGCAGGCCAGCTATAGCCTCAGATTTTTTCTGGTTCGGAGATTGAAGAAGACAGCCCCAGAAAACCAGAAAAGCCAAGAAGGACATAGTCAGGAGCTCGGGAAAGCAAAAAAACCATGATGCTGTTTAAGAACTCCTGGGCTTACCATCAAACTGCACGTGTGAATCTAATGCAAAAAAGCAACCTCCTGCACCCCCCGACACAGAGAGAGAGAGAGAGAGAGAGAGAGAGAGAGAGAGAGAGAGAAGGCAGAATGTTTCTAACTGACCTACACTTAGAAATTCCACACTGCAGTTCCTAATCAATTGAATGGAAGTTCCAGCACCTTTATGAGTCTACCAGTAACCATTAGCACAGCTCTAGAAAGCTGACGATTTTTTTCATGCATTTTATGGCCCACATTCTGCCACTGCAGCCATCACTGCCACCAGAATGCCACAGTGCATCTTCAGCATACACTTTCCTTCTGAGCAAAAAAGGAGATTGACTTAAACACAATGACTCTGTTGATTTGAAGAGGAAAAGGAAGCCCGTAATTGAGACTATGCAGACAGTGCCGTCCAGACTCACATTTGTATTCTCAGCCCTAATTAGCTCTTTTGGAGCAGACTGTTTGCAATGAGCTCCAGAAAATTGAGTATGATTTACTCAAGGCAAACAGGGTTCCGTTGTTAATCTCTCTGTATTTAATGAGGCAATATCTTAAGGATGAACAACAGTAAACAAGGAAGCTTGTCAATAAGAATCAAGACTGTTCCAGAATCCAGTTTTACACCAAAACAAGTCTCTGGAGAAAAATAACATCTCTGGCATGAAGTGACAGTGAGAGAAGTGCTACAGAAAAAGTATCGTCCCAATTCAAAACTCATAATTCAATTTTGGGGTGTCTAATATTGACAGGCAAATATAAAGCAAACAAAGTTCCTATTCTGCTGCACAAGGCAATGAAAATATGGTAAATAGAAAGATGTGACTTCACAGAAATATAAGGGCATTCTGCTAGAATTGTGAATTTTAATACTGTATAGTCTTATACATGAACTATGGCATTAATAAAACAGGTGAGTGGAGTGAGGTGTGTGAGAGCCATTCAGACACTTTGCAAGCGGTGGGGGGACTCCTACGCTCTGCTCTAGATGAGACTCCTCAGCCAATCCCTGCAACTGCTGTACTCTTCAAGCTGAGTCTTCCACACTGAATGCTCACACTTTGCTGAGCATGCTCTGTATTGCAGCTTTACCAATGCCGTCCTCTCTACCTTTCCTGACTTTCACAGTCTGCCAAATTTCTAATAATCCTTAAACTCCCAATCAAATCATCTCCTTACCATAGGAGATGAAGAATTCCTTCTTCATCTGTGTTTCTCAGACATATTTTAAACCTGGGTTTCCAAATAGACTCTGGGCCACTAAGAGGCAAAACTGAACTATTATTTCTATATCTTCACCTCCAAGGTCACAGCAGATTGGATTAATTTAAGAGGATGTGGTACATTGGCATCATATGGAAATCTCAGAATATTTTTTACATAGGTGCACAGAGAAAAATTTGCACAGAGAACATATAGACACTGACCAAAACGAAGAACAAAAAGATAGCATTTTTATCACTGTTCCTAAGACATCTCAATATAGGGCAGAAATTCAGTTTCTGCTTCTTGCTTGATTAGTGGAATTGGTTGGTCGATTGATTGCAAAAAATGACTATAATTATTCCTTTCCTGTATTGACAACTCTTTTTAATGGGATTTTTCAGCTTCTCTCAACAAGAAATGAAGTCTATTTCCCTAACCTTTGAAGCTAGGATTATCTTCGAGCTCACTTTACCAATAAAATGCAGTAGAAGTGATCCTGGGCCAAACCCAAACCTACACCTCAGAATACGCCTTGAATTCTTCTGTTTGTTCTCTTGTTAAGTCTCAGCAACTACATTGAAACGTCGGGAGCTAGCCTAGTGAAAGATGAGAGACCACATAGACCAGAAACAAGCCATCTTGGCTGGGACCATCTGAGTCCAGTCTGTCTGAACTGACACAGATGATTGAGTAAACGCAAATAAGACCAGAGAAACCATCTGGAAGAGCCCAGATCAAATTGCTAATTCACTCTGTTGTTAACTACATAAAAGATTGTTTTTTAATTCACTGTGTTTTTAGATGGTTTATACTCAGAAAAAATTAACTGATACAGTTAAATCCTATAAAGATATACAAATATTATGTACTCATAATAATTAAAAATTAAAAAAATCAAAATAGTAAAATGCACAAATATTTGGTATGATCCTACAAAAGACGTGTCCTAGAGTTTTTTCTGCTTGACTGTTGAACTATTCAAACATTCTTCCTGACCCCAAGCTTCCTGAATTTTCCCCTCTTTTTATTCTTTCCCAGAGTATATCTGGTCTCTTAAATTCCTCTGCTTCTTCTCTACTCTCCAGTTTCCACCATTTCTCCTCCAATTTCATCTTAGTTTCTCCACTGTGTTTTTTTCTTCCTGTGTATTGTAATTGAAGGCTTTCAATTAGAATACAGGAGAGGAACATATGAAAAATGCCTATACTGAGCCAAATAACTACAAGACTACCTTTTCCACTGCTAAATATTTTATGCTAAAAAACAGAACAGAAAACTAAAGTAAAAAACAACAATAACAAATTTCCCATTCTCGGCTTTCAGTTACATTGCAACTGTTATTCTGGCTTGATTTGTATATTTTGCCCCAAGGTGAGAGTATAGAATGTGTTTTATTCCAGGAAGGCGGTAAAGTAAGAGATAAAGTTCCCACCTGCCACAATCTATCCTCAGATAACATTTTGAATCATTAAAAGAGAGTGGTTTTCATTCAGTACTATCTCCCCTTCCTTGTCATCCCCAGCACCAACCAGTGTATAGGAAGAGATTGTAGTGAAATACTGAAATTTTCACTCAAAACTGCTTTTACAGTATGAAAGTAGTTTGCTATGTTTCAGGTCCCAAAAATCAGTTTTACAAAAGGAAAAATATAGTTGTTTATCCACAAGTATTTTAAATTTTGAATTGTCAAATTGTACTCTAAGAATTATCAATTTTTGTTCATGCAAAGCTGGAAGCCAAAAAAAGTTATCAATTTACATGCTTATGTGTAAGTATTAATATTCTTGCATCACCACAAGGACTGTTTTTTTCACTTTATTATCATGCTAAAATATATACATACAATGTTTTGCCATTTTAGCCATTTTAAGTGTTCAATTCAGTAGCATTAATTGTATTCATGATGTTGTGAAACCATCCCATCACTGTTATCTATTGCAAAACTTTTTCATCATACTGAACAGAAACTCTGTAACTACTAAGCAATACTCCCCATTCCCACCTCAACTCAGACTCTGGTAACATGCAATGTGCTTTCTACATGAATTTGCCTATTTTGGATATTTCACGTATGAGGATCATACAATATTTGTCCTTTTTATCTGACTTATTTCACTTAACATATTTTTAGGTTTCCTTGATGTTGTAGTATGTATCAGAACTGCTTTCTTTTATGACTGAATAATATTTTATCGAATGTATATATCACATTTTGTTATCTGTTCATCTGTCTATGAATACATGGATTGTTTTACTTTTCTAGTGCTGTGAATAGTGCTACAATGAGCATTCATGTACTGTTTGAATCCCTGATTTCAGTTTTTTGGTTTATACCTAGGAGTGGAATTCCTAGGACAGGGGCTAATTCTATGTTAATATTTTTGAGCAACCACCAAATGGTTTCCTACAGTAGTTGACCCATTTTACTTTCCCACCAGCAATATATTAGGTTTCCCATTTTTCTACATCCTCATCAACATTATTTTTCAATATCTGTTTGTAGCCACCCTAGTGGGTATTAAGTGGTATCTCATTATGATTTTGATTTTCATTTCCCTAATAGATAATGATGTTGAATATTTTCTCACATTTCATTTGTATATCTCCTCTGGAGAAATGAATATTCATGTCTTTTTCCCATTTTTTATAGAATTCTTTCATTGTCTTTTTGTTGTTGAGTTATAGTTCTTTATGTAGTCTTGTAAACTCTTATCAGATTTATAATTTACAAATATTTTTTTCTCACTGCAGAGCCTGTCTTTTTACTTTCTTGGTAATGTCTTTTGGTGAAAAATGTTTTCAATTTTGATAAAGCCTTCAATTCATTTATATTTTGTTTTGATGATTGTGCTTTTGGTGCCATATTTCAGAATCTATTGGCAAATTCAAGGTCATGATGATTTAACTCTATGTTTTCTTCTAAGAGTTTATAATTTTAATACTTAAATTTAGGTTTTGGAATCACTTTGAATTAATTTTCATATATGGTGTGAGATAAGGGTTCAATTTTATTCATTAATACAGTTGTGCCAGCACCATTGGTTGAAGACATTCTTTTTTTTACCGTTGAATGGTCTCGGCACTCTTTCCAAAAATCAATTGGCCATAGATGTATGAATTTATTTCTGGAGTCTTAACTTTTTTTTTTCTACTGGCCTATATATCTCTCCTTATATCAGTACCACACTGTTTTGTTTGCTATACCTTTGTGTAATTTGAAATTGGGAAGTGTAAATATCCTTAAGTTGTTCTTCTTTTCCAAAAT
>NW_012148075.1:3576083-3577846 GCF_000956105.1 Propithecus coquereli
AAAAAAAAAACTTTATGATTTGTTATTTTTTTCAGGTCTAATCCACATCATATTCCTGAGTCACTTCGGAGCAAATGTCTTTTCTGTTCTGTGCTTCAATAAATCCCACCACAGAATTGAGTTTACAATAGAAACTGATTGAAAGAAGAAATGAGTTTAAAACTTGAATTAAGTTTCCTCTGGTAAAAATAAGATTTTTCCTCCCTAAAGAACCTTGCTGAGCATGTGCCCACTCTTAAGGAAGAGTGGCCCTTTCAGTGCAAACCCGTAAGAGCAGATGGATCACTTCTTGACCTTCCCTGAGCAGAATTGGTTGCTCCTTCTTCCATATCCACCCAGAATTTTGTACAACTTTTATTGTAGCCTTCCTGAGATTCAGAGATGTAGCAAAAGGAGTATGGCCTTTGAAAATGGAGAGACATGGTTTCAAATATTGTCTCTGCCACCAATTAATCATATAACTTAAAACACGTTGTTTTCTAGGCTTTATCAGCAGAACAGGGATGATAACAGCTATCTCTTAGGCTTGGTGTGAGAGTTGAATGTGCTACTGAATGTAAATTCCACAATGAAGAGTCTGGCATCTGGTAGGCACACAGTCAATAGCAGGGTAGCATTTCTGTGGTAGGATGAGAGAGAAGTTGTGGCACAACCTCCATCTACGCAGCCTGGAAGGTATGAACACAAGTAGATATCCTATTGCTGCACTGGCCACAGTAAAACATGGACTGGCACAGCTCCACCCAGCAATCTTTGAAATACGTAAATTGGAGGAAAAAAGAGAAAGAAGAGTACATGAATACCCAAAGCTTAGTATGGTTTGGCAATGCTCCTAGTAACATTTCCACCTTTGACAATGCAAAGAAAAAAGTAGATGGGTCAGACAAATCCTGATGAGTCTTGTCCATGTGCTCAAGTAAGAAATAGGTTAGAGTCAGAAGAATGTCAAAGAGACCAATTATTAATATCCTAGCTCTCAAAGCCTTAGCTAGTGTAGTTATATGAAAAAAGGACTGTAAATATGAGAATGGAAGACATTAAATCATTGTTTTTCTGTAGATATGACCATTATTTCAAGCAACATAAACAAAACTGGAGGTCCTTAGAACTCATGAAAATTGTCTGAAAAATTATCAGAAATAAAGTGAGAGTTCATAAAAATCCTCAACTGCAAAATTTGTACAAAAATCATTAGTTTGTTTATATACCAATTATAAACAGAAATTTAATGAAGAAAACATCCCATTTATAATAACATGAAAAAATATTTTAAAAAACCTAGGAAAAAGTAATATTCAGGGTTTATGTGAAGGAAATTTTAAAACTCTTCTGAGGGCTATAAAAAAAAGACCTTGAAAAATAATCATAACTTATTCTTAGGTAGAAAGCCTCAATATTATAAAGATGTTATCTTCCAAAATTATTTTATGAAGTCTATAACATCCAAATTAGAATAGCAATGAGGTGTTTTGAGGCAAACTTTATGAAATATTTTCTGAGGAATATATGTACACAATTGTTATGATGACTCTGAAAACAAGAAAAAATTAGACTCAGCAGAAGAAAATCTAAAATTTAGAAAATATTCATCCATAAATATATGAATATGTTATATATGATAAAGATGGAATTTTATTCAGTAGGAATAGATGGGTTAATTGAAAAATCATGTTGAGAAAATTTAATTGACATTTGTGAAAAACATGTACTTGGATAGCTAGAATAGCTATGGCTAATTCATTTTCAAAGTGAATTTGAAATCT
>NW_012148075.1:3577896-3579685 GCF_000956105.1 Propithecus coquereli
AGAAATCAGCTTCTAATCTATGGACAGTCCCTTGTATATGATTATGCCACTTTTTTGTTGCTGCTTTCTACAATTTCTCTTTGCCTTTGCCTTCAATACTTTGATTAGAATGTGTCTCGGTATAAATTTCTTTTAGGCTTATCATACTTGAAGTTCCTGAGCTGCTTGGATTTGAATACATGTCTCCCTTCAAATTTGGGAACTCTGTGGCCATTCCCTCATATATTCTTTCTGCACCTTTCTCCCTCTTTCTTCTCCCTCTGAATTTTCCATTATGCATGTGTTAGTCCACTTGACAGTGTCCCATAGGTCACTTAGGCTTTATTCCCTTTCTTCATTCTTTTTTCTTTTTGCTCCTGAGACTAAATCATCTCAAGATAGGACACTATCTTCAAGATCATGATTCTTTCTTCTGACTGCTCAAATCTACTTGTTTAAACTCTCTCATTTCAGTTATGATAATTTTCAGCTTCAGTATTTCTCTTTTGTTACTGTTAATAATTTCTATCTCTTATTGGCATTCTCATTTTTTTCATGCATCTTTTTTTCTGATTTCCTTTGGTTTTTGTCCATAACGATTTCCATTTAGCTCTTTGAATGTCTTGGCAGTTGATTTAAAGTCTTCATATATTAAGCCCAATGTCTGGGTTTTCTCAAGGGCAATTTCTGTCAATTAATTTTGCTCCTTTGAATGGTTCATATTTCCTGTTTTCTTGTATACCTTGCGATTTTTTGTTTAAACTGGACATTTGAATATTGTATTTCAATAACTCTGAAAACCACCTTCCTCTTTTCCAGATTTGTTCTTTTTGGATTGTTGATACCTATAATTATCCATTTGTTTATTGACTTTTCCAAACTATTTTTATGAAGACTGTACCCCTTTTCAGTTGGGGGTCCCTGATGTCTCTTTTACTTTACCTTGTATTTCAAAATAGTCTTGACAGAGATTTCCTTGAAAATGATAAGACAAACAAACAAACGAAAACACCTCTCCCAGTCTTTGCAGATTGGTTCAGTGCTAGAACACTCCTTCAACACTTATCCAGACTTGCACTGAGCCTAGATGTCAATAAAGGTGAAATATTAGGGTCTTTTTAGTTCTTTTCTGTTAAGGAGGTTTTGCTCTGGACATGTCTGTGGCTTTATAAATTCCTTAGTATACTTGGGTGCTTTTGGGTGCTATAATTTTTCAAATAAACTCCTCCTGGCTTTTTTTCCACGCTTTAGAAAATCTACTGTACGTTTCAAGCATATCTTTTGCCCCAGGCCACTGCTGGCTGTTCATTAGCTTTACAGTGTTTTCAAGCAATGTTCAACACTTTTCCTTTATGAGTGAGTTCCATGTTAGGCAAAATAGAGATGAACACCTTTGTTCAGGCCTTTAGTTATCTCCCAGATGAGTTAAAACAGACATACGGAATAATTTGTGAATAAGTTATGCTCTGCTCTCTCTGGAACCAGGGACTAGGGGCCCCCACTAGGAGTGTGGGCTACAGTCTTCAAGACTGCTGCTGAGCTGGAGAGGGAGTGGAACAAGGGCAAGTAAAAATGCCACAAAGATTTCCTACCATTTAACAATTGCCTTTTACTTGATTTAGCATTTGCTTGATTGCTGTAAACCTTTGATTATTTTCTGGAGTTCTAGCAAAGTTGGTTCTGACAGTTTCTGCTTGATTCCCAATGCCTCTGTGAAGGGATGAAAGCTTAGAGCTGCCTACTCTGATATTTTGTTGATGTTACTGTGAAAGCAGTGGGGTTTTTCTGTAGTTTTTCAAATTATTGCCAA
>NW_012148075.1:3580130-3582342 GCF_000956105.1 Propithecus coquereli
TTTTTTTTTTTCAAATGCTTCTCATTTTGTTTCAAATTTCTTCCTGGGATTCCACTTTTCTGTGCATACTATAGCCTGCTTCCGCTAATCATGGGGGTGGTATGGGACAAACTTACCTGTGTGACTCAACAATGGTTGGTGTTTGGAGAAAGAATGCTCCCTGTTCTTCCTGGATGTTACCACCCTCCTTGACACTTCTTGGCCTCTTTCACACAAGTGTTCACATTGCTGCCCTCAAATTTCTGTCACCAAAGTACAAAAGATCACCTGGTATGAATTTAGTTTCACCAATAATCACCATGACAGTTCCCAATACATCCTTCCACTTTTTGTATCTTTTACCTTTGATGTGGAGAACCCCTAGAAATGTTCTTTCTTTTTGTAGTTGTCCTTCCTTTTATGTTCTTTGATCTGCGGTCTTCTCTGTGAAGTTGATTTTTTCTGCATTTTACTCTCGTGGATTCTTCAGTAAGTTCCATTCACTAAGGAGAGTCCTTCTTGTCTACTGCTAATGTTATAATTTTGTTTCCTCTAATACAATTTTTTTTATGTCTTCTCAAGGGAAGAAAAAGATACAGCATTTTTTCTCAGACTAATATCCTGATCTAATTTCCCATGTATATTTTTATTCTTACAACACATTTTTATAATAGGATTTGAGGCTCCAGGAGAAATCACATTTAGTAAAATAAAATAAAAATACTTGGGGGAATGCGAAGATATGAATGAGTAAAAATGGAAAGAAAACAGCAAGAAATTTGTGTGGTACCTATAGGAATTCATATCCTTGGCAGACTTGGGGCTTAGTCCTAATGACAGATGGGAAAGCAAAGGGTATCCTGGAAAACTGACTTTTGACTTGCACAGAAATAAGTTTTCTGGGGTTGGTTTTATGGAGTCATTAGAACCTAGTGAGTAGAAAAGTGCTTAGCTAGAGTTTCCAGAAGATTATAAATCTTCTTATGGTCAGAATTTTATTCTACCAAAATGGAATTATTGGCAGCTGGGCATCTCAGAGAGGACTTTGTGTATCCTTGAAAGCTTCCCTTCCAATTGGAAATGTGCAGCAAGTTTTCCACATTGGTATGTTTTCATATCCTTTGTGGCAAATAAAATGGACAGCCTTAACTGTGTCTGCTGGCATACCTTAGTATTCTCACAACTGACCCACAATGAGAATAGCTAAACCACTTGACATACATCCTCTCTTCTTTGTGATAGGTGAGCTGAAAATATGGACTTTCCCCCCCATTATCCAAAAAAATCAATCACATGTTTGGAAATATAAGATATAAATAAACTGGTAGTTAAGGGTTAGGTTCTTCCTAGAAAAAAATGAAAAATACTTGATATTGTAGAGGCAAGTTTCAACCTTGCAGATATTCATTGTAGTTACTAGGGTGCAGAAACTTTTATGTCTTCTATCTTAGTCCTCCTGAATTACACCCTGGCATTTACAGCATGTTTATACTTTTATTTTGTGTTAATAGCTTTGTAACTACATTCTCTGGCTAACTTTTGTCTCCACATTAAATTATACATTCTGTGAGAGAAGGACATGTGCCAATGTTTCCTTCAAGTATCCTGGACAAGACTATAATAATGCCAGTACTGAGGAAGTGGTTAATAAATAACCACTACATTTTCTTGACAGAAAATGAACAGTTGAGTATGTCATTTTTTGTGAGCATTATGGTGAAGTTCTCCAGCTGCCTAGATTTTCCCTAGGGCTTTTGGCTTGACCGCTTGTAAAAGCAGCCAAACTTATCTGGGCAGAAGCCCCAGAGGTCTGGGTGACAGAGAGGGAATAAGAAAAATGTCCATGATGAATCTCTGCTTCACAGTATCTTTTGAGTAATGCATGATAAAATGAAACCATCAACTAAGGAATTAAAGGACCATTTGATCAGGAATTATAGATTCTAATTATAGGCCTTTAGTTATCCCCTGAATAACCCCAGAAGATTCAATTATTCTTTTTTTATTCATCTATAAAAGGGAGTGAAAGGAGATGCTAATGTTTCCTTGAATTGTGTTGTAAGGGAAAAATTAGAGATGAAGTGAAACTTTTGAAATAGGAAGTAATTCAGACATAATTCTTGACATATATTGATATTCATGTTCATTTAACATTAGATTATTCTGTCGAAATCTTGCTCTACTTTCAAGGATGGCTCAATGTTTCCAGGACTCAATAACTTTATGATTGGCC
>NW_012148075.1:3584562-3595843 GCF_000956105.1 Propithecus coquereli
AACTAGAGTGTGGCAAAAGCATAGCAGTATGAAAAATCAAAATAAAATGTACAAAATATTTCTAATGTGTACAACGGTCTTGTAAAATTATTAATAAATAAATATTAGACTCATAAAATGGGTGATTATTTTATAGAAAATAAGAAAATAAAATATCTAGGAATAAACTTAAAGAAGTGAAAGCTGTATACAAGGAAAACTACAAAACATGGATGAAAGAAATTGAAGAAGACACAAACAAATGGAAGGACACCCTATGCTCATGAACTGAAAGAATTAGTATTGTTAAAATAACTATAATACCTAAAGCAATCTACAAATCTAATGAAATCCATATCAAAATACCAATGTAATTTTTTTTGTTACAGCAACAGAAAAAAATCCTAAAATTTATATGGGACCTACAGAGCACAAATAGCCAAAACAATCTTGAGCAAAAAGAACAAGGCTGAAGGCACCACACTACCTGACTTCAAAATATATTACAAGGCCATAGTAACCAAACCAAAATGGTATTAGATGAATACAGACACATAGACCAATGGAACAGAATAGAGAACTCAGAAATAAATCCACACATTTATAGCCAACTTATTTTTGATGAAGGTGCCAAGATCATATATTGGGGAAAGGATGGTCCCTTCAATAAATGGTGCTAAGAAAACTGGATATCCATATGGAGAAGAATAAAACTGGATCCCTATCTTTCACTATACATAAAAATCAAATCAAAATGGATTAAAGACCTAAATGTAAGACCTGAAACTATAAAACCATTAAAAGAAAACATTGGAGAAACACTTCGGGATATTGGTCTTGGCAAAAATTGCTTGCGTAATGCATAAAAAGCACAGACAATTAAAGCAAAATTGACAAATGGGATTATATAAAGTTAAAAAGCTTCTGCACAGCAGAGAAAACAATCAATATAGTGAAGAGACAGCCTACAGAATTAGAACAAATATTCACTAACCATCAGGGTAATGCAAATCAAAACCAAAATGAGATATCTCACGCTAGTTAAAATGGCTTCTATCAAAAAGACAGGCAATAACAGATGTTGATGGGAATGTAAATTAGTACAGCCAGTATGGAAAATGATATGAAGGCTTTTCAAAAACTAAAAATATAATACAACTACTATGACTCATCAATCTCACTGCTGTGTATATATCCAAAAGAAAATAAATTATTATATCAAATAGTTATTTGCATTCCCATGTTTATTGTAGCACTATTCACAATAGCCAACATATGGGATCAACCAGAAGAATGGATACATCAACTGTCCTATATTCCATGGAATATACAATGGAATATTATTCATGCATAAAAAAGGATAATATTCTGTTATTTTAAGCAATGCACATGAAACTGGAAGTTATTATGTTAAATGAAATTAGCCAGGCACAGAAGACGAATGTTACCTTTTGTCACTCATATGTGGGAGTTAAAAAATTGATCTCCTGGAGTTAGTGAATAGAATTGTGGTTACCAGAGGCTGGGAAGGATGGAGGATAGAGAGATGTTGGTTAATGAGTACAAAAATAATGCCATTAGAATGAAGCAATATGTTCTAGTGTTTGATCACACAGTAGGATGACTATAGTTAACAATAATTTATCACATATTTCAAAATAGCTAGAAGACAAGGTTTAGAATTTTCTTAACACAAAAAATGATAAATATTTGAAGTGATAAATATCTTAATTACTCAGCTTTGATCATTACCCATTATATGCATGTATCAAAATATCATTTGTACACATAAATATGGATAACTCTTATGTATCTATAAAAATTAAAGAAGAGAAATTACTAATAAACATAAAATTCTTTTCTTTCACTTACATTCAAATGAGTAAAAATAAAATGAGATGACATTCACACCTATTTAATTTGCAAAAATGAATATAATTGATAATGCCAATTTTAACAAAGGTCTTAGAATATGGGAGTTCTCATTTGATTAAAGTTCAAACTAATGCCACTTTGGAAAGCAATTTGTCAATATCTGACACAATTTTAAATGTACATGCCCTTTCACCAAACAGTTCCATTACCAGAAGGTTGACCTAAGGATATTGTTTTTGCAAAACTACACAAAAATATGGAATATAGTTTTTAATAATTAAAAAAACTACATGAACATAATCTATTAGGCACTTAAGTAAAATATAATACTGTATATCCAAACAACCAAATTCTACACATCTACTCATGCTACCTTGGTATTCACTATTATTAATAGATCTTCAAAAATATATTATGAAATGAAAGCTAGGTATAGCACAATTGCATTGACTGATTCCTTTTACTTAGACAACTTTGTGTTGTGTATGTATTATGTTACTTGCATATTTTAACTGAAGAATCAAGAAAATTTTAGTACTCTTTATTATGTTTCTAAAGTTATTGGGGACTGGATAAATGAGAAATTAATTTTTTAAAAAAAGTACAGAGTTTATTTTTTAGAGAAGTTTTGGTTGACAGCAAAACTTAATGGAAAGTACATACTTGCCCCATATACCCCATATACCCCATATACCCCCAAACATGCACAGCCTCTCCACCATCGGCCTCCTATACCAGAGTGACACATTTTTTATAATGGATGAACCAACCTTGACACATCATTATCAACCAAAGCCGGCAGTTTATATTAGTGTTCACTCTTGGTATTTTATGTTCTATGGATTTGAAAAATATATGACGACATGTAGCCAAAATTATATTACAGTATCATATGGAATAGTTTCACGGTCCTAAAAATACCATATGTTCCACCCATTCACCTCTCACTCCCTGCAAATTCTTAACAACTAGTATGCAACTCTATTGTTTTACCTTTCCAGCATGTCAAGTAGTTAGAATAATACAATATATGGCCTTCTAAGACTTGCTTCTTTCACTTAACAATAAACACTTAAGGTTCTTCCATGATTTATTATGGCTTGATACCTCATTTATTTTTAGCACAGAATAATATTTTGTTATGGAATTCCCATAGTTTATTTATACCTCTATTAATGAACGTCTTGGTTGCTTCCAAGTTTTGAGGATTATAAAGTTGCTATAAACACCTGTGTACAGATTTTTGCCTGGAAATAAAATTTCAACTCATTTAAGTATACACTAAGGACTACAATTGTTCAATAATATAGTAAGAGTACTTCCAGTTTTGTAAGAAACTGTCAGACTGTCTTCCAATGTTAGTTGTACCATTTTGCATTCCTACTACAAGTGAAAGAGGGTTTCTGTTGTTCTAACTCTTTACTAGCATTTGGTGGTATTCATGATTTTGATTTAGCCATTCTAACAGGCATACAGTGGTAATTCATTGTTGTTTACATTTGCAGTTCCCTATGATGTATGATATTGAACATATTTTTATATATTTGTCATCTATGCATCTTCTTTGGTGAAGTTATCTTCAGATTTTTAACTCTTTTTTTAATCAGGTTGCTCATTTCATTATTGTTGAGTTTAAGAATTCTTTGTTTATTGTGAATAACGGTTATTTAACAGATACGTCTTTTTCAAATATTTTTCCCAGTCTATGCCTTGTCTTTTTATCTATTGACAGTGTTTTTCCCAGAGCAGAAGTTTTAAATTTTAATGAAGTTCAACTTACAATTTTTTCCTTCATGGATCATGCCTTTGATATTTTGTCCATGAAGTCATTGCCAAGGTCATCTAGAATTTCTATGTTATATTCAATGATTTTCATAGTTTTGCACTTTACATTTAGATCCATGACCACTATGAGCTAGGTTTTGTAAAAGATGTAAGGTTTGTGTCTAGATTCATTTTTTTGCCTGTGGATGTCAAGTTGATTCAGCACCAGTTGTTGAAAAGGCAATATTTTCTTTATTGAATTACCTCTGCTCTTTTGTCAAAGATAAATTCACTATATCAGTGTGTTTATTTCCTGGATTTCTAGTTTGTTCTACTAGTCTATCTGTCTAATCTTTCTCTAATGCCATACTGTCTTGATTACTATAGTTTTATAGTATATCTTAAAGTAGGGTAGCATTAGTCCTCTGACTTTGATTTTCTCCTTCAATATTGTGTTGGCTATTGTATTGATTTGCTAAGGCTACCATAACAAAATGCCATAGACTGGGTGGCTTAAACAATAGAAATTTATTCTTTTATAGCTCTCGAGGCTAGAAGTCCAATATCTGTTGCTAGCAGGGTTGGTTTCCTCCGAGGCCTCTCTCATGAGCTTGTAGATGACCTCCCTCCTGTTGCCTATTCACATGGTCTTTTATTTGTGCACACACATTACTGGTAACTCCATGTATTTCTTACTCTTCTTTTTTCATAAGGACACAATTGGGTTAGGGCCCACTCTAAGACCTCATTTTAGCTTCGTTACCTCTTTAAAGGCCCTGTCTCCAAATATAGCAAAATTCCAAGCTACTGGGGCCTATGACTTCAACATATAAATTTTGGGGGAACACAATTCAGTTTATAACAGCTATTGTGGTTTTTTTGCCTCTCCATGTAAACTTTAGAATTAGTTTTCGATATCCACAAAATAACATGCTAATTTTTCTTTTTATTGAGATAGTGTACCATATATAGGTCTACCAGGGAAGAACTACATCTTGAAAATATTGAGTCTTTATATTCATGAACATGGAATATCTCTTCATTATTTAGTTCTTCTTTGATTTCTGTCATCACAGTTTTGTAGTTTTTCTCATATAGATCTTTTAGTTATTTTGGTGGATTTATACCTAAATATTCCTGTTTTTTGGTGCACGTGTAAATAGTATTTGGTTTCATTTTCAAATTCTAATTGTTCATTGGTGGAATGCAGGAAAACAATTGACATTTGTATAACAACCTCATGTTATGAGACAAATTGTGCCCCTCCTCCCATTCATATGTTGAAGCTCTAAGCCCCCATAACATGACACTATTTTGAGATAGGGCCTTTAAGGGGGTAATTAAAAAAGGCTATTAAGGTGATTCATAATATAATATGATTGGTGTCCTTATAAGCCAAGGATATTTGCACACATTGAGAGACACCAGGTGTGTTAGTACATTTTGCATTACCATAAAGCAATATCTGAGGCTGGGTAATTTATGAAAAAAAGAGGTTTATTTGACTCATGGTTCTGCTGACTGTAAAAGAAGCATGGAACCAACATCTGCTTTTGGCGAGGGTTCCAGGGAGCTTCCAATCAAGGTGGAAGGTGAAGGGGAATAGGTGAGTCACATGTCAAGAGAAGGAGCAGGAGCAGGAGGAGGAGGTGCCAAATTCTTTTAAACAATCAGCTTTCATGTGAACTAATAGAGTGAGAGCTCATTCATTAATGCAGGGAGGGCACCAACCCATTAATGAGGCATCTATCTCTATGGCCCAAACACCTCCCACCAGGCCCTACCTCCAATACTGGGGATCCAATCTGAACATGAGATTTGGAGGGACCATATATCCAAACAATATCATTTTGCTCCTGGCCCCCAAAATATCATGTCCTTTTCACATTGTTTCCCAATAATCCCTAAGATTTTAATTCTTTCCAAGCATCACTCAGAAGTCCAAAGGCCAAAGTCTCATCGGAGACTCAAGACAAATTCCTTACAGCTGTGAACCTATAAAATCAAAAACAAGCTATTCACTTCTAAGATACAATGGCGATACAGGCATTGGGTAAACATTTCCATTTAGAAAGGGAGAAATCAGACAAAAGAAACTGGCAACAGGCCCCAGGCAATTCTTAAAACCAGTAAGGCAGATATTAAATCTTAAAACTTCACAATGATCTCCCTTAACTCCATATCCCACATCCTGGTGTGAGGGGTGGGCCTTGAATCCTTGGGCAGCGCTATCCTCATGGCTTTCCTGGATATAGCCTATGTACCTGCTCTCATGGGTTGAAATCCAGTTCCTGCAGCTTTTCTAGGGTGAGGGTGCACACTGCTGGTGGTTCCAGCATTCTGGGGGCTGGAGGCTTTTGGTCCCCTTCCCATAGCTCCAGTAGGCAGTGCTCTGGTGGGGATTCTGTGTCAGGGCTACAACCTCACACTTCCTCCTGGCACTGCCCTAGTAGAGTCTCTCTGTGTGGGCTCCACCCTGTGGCAGAATTCCACCTGCACACGCAGGCTTTCTGATAATCTATGTGTAAGCTGTCAGGCCTCCACAACTATTGCATTCTGCCTACCTGCAGGCTTAACACCATGTGGGCACCTCCAAGGCTTATGGCTTGTGTCCTCTATAGCAGCTGGCCACGCTGTACTTAGGGCCTTTTGAGCCCTCAGTGGCTAGAGCAGGAGCAGCTAGAACGCAGGGAACAGTATTCCAAGGTGGTGCAGGGCAGTGGAGCCCCAGACCTGGCTTCTGAAAACATTCTGTCCTCCTGCGCCTCTGGGCCTGTGATAGGAGGGGAAGCTTGAAAAATTTTTTTCCCATTGTCTTGAATATTAGCACCTGACTCCTTTTTAGTCATGCTAAGCTTTCTAGGATGTGGTTGCTCCACAGCCCCTTCGGATTCCTCCATGCTCTTTCCTTCTCTACCACTTGGCCAGGCTACATGTTTTCTAAATTTTTATGCTTTGCTTCTCTTTTAATTGTAAGTTCCAAGTTTAAGTCATTCCTTTAATCCATATCTGACCATAGGCTGTTAGCAGTAGTCATGCCATCTTTTGAATGTTTTGCTGCTTAGAGATTTCTTCCACCAGATATTCTAGGCCATCAGTCTTAATTTTGGCCTTCCACAAAGACCTAGGGCATGAAAAAAATGCAGCCAAGTTCTTTGCTATGTGTAACAAAGGTGACCTTTGCTCCAGTTCCCAATAAATTCCTCATGTCCATCTGAGACCTTGTCAGCCTGACCCTCACTATCATATTTCTATGAGCATTTTTGTCACAGCCATTTTTAACAAGTCTCTAAGAAGTTTCAAACTTTCCCTTATATTTATGTCTTCTGAGCCCTCCAAACTCTGCCCGTTACCCAGTTTTGAAGCTGCATCCACTTTTTCAGGCAACATTATAGCAATGTCCCACTCTCAGTATCAACTTTCTGTGTAGGTCTGCTTTGCATTGCTATAAAGGAATACCTGAGACTGGGTTATTTATAAAGAAAAGAGTTTTATTTGGCTCACAGTTCTGCAGACTGTACAAGCATGGTGTCAGCATCTGCTTCTGGTGAGGGCTTTAGGGAACTTCCAATGAAGGCAGAAGATGAAGGCAGAGCAGGTGTGTCATATGGTAAGAAAGGAAGCAAGAGAGGGAGGAGGAGGTGCCAAGCTCTTTTAAACAACCAGCTCTCATGTGAACTAATACAGCAAGAACTCACTCATCATGGTGGGGAGGGCACCAAGCCATTCATGAGGGATCTACCCCCACGAACCAGACACCTTGCACCAGGTCCCACCTCCAACAATGGGGACCAGATTTCAACATGAGATTTGGAGGGGTCATATAACCAAACCATATCAGCAGGGATGTATATGCACATAGGAAAGGCCACATGAGAACACAGTGAGAAGGAAGCCAGATGCAAGCCAAAAAGAGAGGCTTTAGAAAAAACATCAGCGCTACTGATGCCCTGATCTTAGACTTACAGCTTCTAGAACTATGAGAAAATAAATTTCTATTGTTTAAGAAATGCAGTCTGTGGTATTTTGTTATAGAACCACTAGCAAATTAATAGACCTTATATCCTGCAGCCTTGCTATAATTTATTAGTTTCAGGAGGGTTTTTTTTTTTGGTATAATACGTTCTTTTATTTTTTTTTTTTTTACTTTGATTTGAATGCTTTTGAATTTACAAAATAAGAAAAATATTTTTTAAATAGGCAAATAATAAATGCCATTCTTCATCCTTGAATTTCAATGATGTGTGTCTCCTCCATGTAAGTATGTACATATTTAGTACAGCAGAATATGGTTAGGTCTTAGCACAGTTCATGGAATGATACTACCTATGCATTCAATATATTTTTAATGAATAAATTGGAGTTCAAATACATTATTTGCTCCTAAAGTTTTCTAAGAAGTTTTCAAAGAAATGACCCTCATGGAATAAGAGTATTGCTGAGATATGAATAAAATAAATGAAGAGAGAAGGGAGGTATTACTTCGAGGGCCTTTCTCCTGCCAACTGATCCTGGAGGGGAAATCCTCTAAGGAGCTCCATTCACAGATGAAAGGTCATAAAAAATGGAGATTCCAGTTGATGACCTTCTCAATTTTACTTTCTTAATCCTCTGTTTCTCTAGTTTTCCAATACGTTCTTGACCAAGGGACAGTACTGAAGAGTGCACATACCTGCAAAGTTTCTTCTGTGGTCAAAGATAAAAAGGAAACTATCTGGCACATACAGAGAGAAGATCATATTGGAGGTTGACCTGACTGTATGCATTCTATTATCTCATTTGGGTAAACTGTTTCTATTAGAGCTAGATTGTGTGGATTCTTATGCTCAAAGGTTAGTGGTTAATTGGAAAATGGTCCAAAGCTCACACATAGGAAGTACTCAAAATATATGAGTCCATGTATGTATGAATGAATCACCTAATGCAGGAGCAATGCACATTAAGTTTGGGCTTTTTATTTTTAATTCTTTTAAAGACATCTGTCTAGCTTTGTTGCCTCTAGGACTACTGAACAAAGAAGCCTGTTTCAATGTAATGATGATGCAGACATCTCATAGTTTGTTACAGATGACTAAAATAAATGCCTGTCTTAATAAAAAGAGACATTATTTATATGGCTAAAATACTCTGTAAGATACAAAATTATTTCCTGGTGAATAAAGGCCTTATGAATTATTGTTAATTTTTAGTGTCTTTACTGTCTAATCCATTCCCTGCTCTTTGAGAGAGCAAGAGAGTAAAAAGAATATGGCAGATTTAGTGGAAGTCCTTATCTTCTGGGCTGACAAATGGTGTTTTCTAAAATATTATTTCCTGGATTTTGAAGATAATGCAAATTTGAAAGGTACTTTGTTGGAATTTTTCTGGGTAAAGCAAAGTGTAGTCATAGAAAATGAATATATACCTGCAGAGTTCTGAAAATAGAACCATTCAGTCACCTGGCCTTGGACAACTAACTATATATCTTCTGTGTAAGAGGCCAGGCCCAAACTAACTCTTGAAGAGTTTAAGACCTTTTCTCCACAATCCATCCTCTTGTCTATTGATGCAAGTAAATATGTACTTAAAATCTCTTATTAATAAAACTGAGTGTTCATGAAGTGCAAGTATCTAGGCCTGATATTTCAAGGAGATGCAGAGATGATCAAGATAAAATGAGGCTTCATATCTCTAAGAAACTTGCAATCTAATTGAAGAATCAATGCATCTAACCTCTTTTCAACAGCAGGTACCAGAGGGAAGAGCCTGCCCCCCAGGGGATTGTAAGATTCTCCAGTGGGATGCAGTGAGAAAATATTAAGTTTCTACTGGTATTTATTTTTATCTAATTTCTAAAAAGTCTATTTTTGTGTTTTATTAGTAATATATGTGTTTTATTAATATACTAGCAAATGTTGGTAATCGTAATAAGCATGAATTGGAGATACGGGCTTATTTTGTGGAAGGGTTGTTTTACAGATAGAGATAAATGTTAAAATCATTTTGGAGACTACAGGACATAACTGTTACTGTGTCACGTACTCTTTAGAAGATCATTAGTTCTTAGCAAAGTGCCTAGGACAGTTTGGTGCTCTTGTAGGTATGTAGAAAGAAGGACAACATTGGAAGAAAGAGGTTGTTGAGGCTTCTTTCCACAGCTATCAGATAAAATCACCAAAAAGTCTGGTGCCAATAGTGTACTTGTAATCAAAATTCTATCTGGTAACAGCAGAATTATATGAAAAGCAAAATAAGACATTATTTCTCTTGCCATTTAATATGGCAACTGGATTTTCCCGCCCTCCTCTGATTCACTTGGCTTTTTTACAAAATTGCAGGAAGCTACTAGATAATGTCTTACTTGGAGTTTTGGTGACCTTTATGCCAATTATCTGATGCTGAATGCAAAAGTTAACAAGATATATTTTCTGTAAAAGAGACTGTGAGTTGTAGATACCAAATAAGTACTCTTTTGCTCATCCATGATATTTCTTCAAAGAAATGTCATTACAAGCACCTTTTTTGCTGATAGATACCATAAAACACTTGGAAAACTTTTATCAGCAATTCAACAGAAATAAAATGGCAAAAATAACTTTGATCTAATTTTAAATAATTTCTAAAAGACATGTTCTTCTCTATGCAACTTAATCTCTGTGCCCTCTTATTTATTCTTTCTGGGAATTTGTATCCTCCCTTAAAACAAAAGTTTGGTTGAGTTGAACTCAAAGTTTCCTTACGTTCCGATGTGCTGTGATTTTATGACAACACTTTAGATATTTTTTTCAGATATATAAGAAATATTATTGGCTGTATTTCAACTTGTACCTACTAAATTTTTCATTGGAAATAATATGTATGTCATTGCTAAGTTTTTAGAGTCTTCAAATATTTGTAGAATAATACCATCATCCTTCTGCTCCAGACATCATTTGGCTAACATAACCATTTTTATTTATTTTAATATTTATAAGTCAATTATCTCTGGATAAATAATTTTTTTAATTTTCTTTGAATCCTGATTAATCAAAATCTTTCTACAAGTCAGGTAGAATAAGAATTCTTATTGACTGTGACTATGTGGCCTCATTAGAAATATACGTATTTGGTGCTATCCTTAGATCTGAAAAATCATATACCTGTGTCTGATTGGATACTTAGAGAATATGATGCATCGTTTTTTTCCCATTAATTAACCATAATGGTGAGGAACATTGGCTTATCTAAATCAGTTGTAAAATGTATCATAATTGACTGATGACAATAATACTTTCCAATAAAATAATGGAGATCGTAGGTTTTCCCAATGATAGGATCACTCTCACTCACACACCTCCATATCCTTTCTTGAGTGGGAGAGAAAGGACTGGAATCACAGCTGTTGCTGGGATTTGCCAATAAATCACAGAACAGCTATTAGAAGGCATTGATTAGACTTTAAGCTAGTTTCTAAGTGCGTTTCCTGTGTGTATAGGGTAGGAGATGAGGAATTAAGGATTAATCCTCCATATAATAAATTATCAAGCTCAGGTCTGTGTTACTGGCATTGATATAATAACCTTCTAACTCATATCCCTGCCCCTGTTCTCCCCCTTACATGTTGTTCTCCACATAGCAACCAGGGTGATCTTTAAAAAATGTAGATCGTACCCTCATAATACCCTGAAATAAAAAAAAAAAAAAA
>NW_012148075.1:3599355-3602555 GCF_000956105.1 Propithecus coquereli
AATTTATTTTTATCCATGGTTGGTTGAATCCATGGATATGGCACTGCAGGTATGGAGGGCTGACTGTATAACACTTGTTTACTGAAAACTACAAATACTAATGAAAGAAATCAAAGATTATCTAAATAAATGTAGGGCTATGCCATGTTCATGATTGAAAGACTCAATATAGTAAAAAGGTCAATCCTCCGTAAATTGATATAAAGCTTCAATGCAATCGAAATCTCAGGAAAGAATTTTGTAGATATAGACAGATTATTCTAAAATTTATATGAAAAGGCAATATAACTAGAATAGCTAGTACAACTAACTCTGAAAGAGAACAATAAGACATCACTCAATCCAATTTGAAGACATTATTGCATAACTATGGCAATCAAGACTGTGTGGTGTTGGTGGAACAATAGGGACACAAATCAATGGAACATAATAGAGAAGCCAGAAATAGCCCCACACAAGTACAGCCAACTGATTTTTGACAAAGTTTCAAAAGCCATTCAATGAAGGAAGGATAGTCTTTCTTTCTTTCTTTTTTTAATTTTCAGAATATTATAGGGGTACAAATGTTTTGATTACATGAATTGCTTTTGTACTACTTGAGACGAAGTTATAAGTGTGCCCATTACCCAGATAGTGTACATTGTACCCATTAGATGTGATTCACCCATTCCCCCCCATCTGTTTGATTTCCATTGAGTTTTACCTTCTGTTGTGAACATGAGTGCTGTTCAGTTAGTTCCAATTTAATAGTGAGTACATGTGATGCTTGTTTTTCCATTATCATGATAATTCACTTAGGAGAATGGTCTCCAGGTCCATCCAAATTGTTACAAAAGGTATTCATTCATTTTTTGTGGCTGAATAGTACTCCATGGTATACATATACCACGTTTTATTAATCCACTCATGTACTGATGGGCACTTGGGTTGATTCCACATCACTGCGATTGTGAATTGTGTTGCAATAAACATTTGAGTGCAAGTGTCTTTTTGAATAAATGACTTCTTTTTCTCTGGGTAAATACCCAGTAGTGGGATTGCTGGATCAAAAGGTAGGTCTACATTTAGTTCTTTGAGGAATCTCCATACTGTTTTCCATACAGGTTGTACTAGTTTGTAGTCCCACCAGCAGTATATGAGTGTTCCTTTCTCTCAGCATACATGCCAGCATCAAACAACCCCATTAAAAAGTGAGCAAAAGACATGAACAGAAGCTTTTCAAAAGAAGATAGACAAATGGCCAATAAACATATGAAAAAATGTTCAACTTCACTAATTATCAGGGCAATGCAAATCAAAACCACCATGAGATAACACCTAACTCCAGTGAGAATGGCTTTTATCAAGAAGGATAGTCTTTTCAATAAATGGTGCTGGAGTAATTGGATATCCATAGGCAAAAACAAAACAAAACATCTTGATCTAAACTTCATTCACATCTTATACTATAGTAACTCAAAATAGATTATAGGCTTAAATGTAAAATATAAAAATAAAAATTTTAGAAGATAACATAGGAGGAAAATTTAAAGACCTAGGGCATGAGGAAAAGTTATTAGAGACAACAATGAAAGTACCATCTATAAAAAGAAAAACTGGTAAGTTGGACTGCATTTTAGTTAAAACCTTTTACTCTGAAAAAGACCTTTAAAAGAGGATGAGAAGACAAACTACTACAAACTAGGATAAAATAATTACAATTCATGTATCTGACAAAAGATTCAGATCTAGAATATATAAAGAACTCAAAAAACTCAATATTAAAAAACAAAACAATCCAATTAGAAAATGGGTAAAATACAGGAGGAAACATTCAACTTATAGTGATATATGGATGGCAGATAAGCATACGAGGAGTGTCCAGCACCACTAGCTATTAGGGAAATGCAAACCAAGACTACAATGAGATAATTACTACACACCTATTAGAACAACTTTAAAAAAAATAGCGACAATAGCAAATGTAAACAAGTTGCTGAGAATTTGGATTATTCATACATTTCTGGTGGTAATTTAAAATGATACAGCCACCCTGAAAATTAGTTTGGCAGCTCTTTTACAAAACTAAACAAACACACACAAACACACACAAATGAGCACAAGGAAAGTTTTGAAAGTGATGGAGATATTTATTACCTGGATTGTGGTGATGGTATCAGGGATGTACGCATATGTCTAAACTCATTAAATTGCATACATTAAACCTGTGTAGTTTTTTGGTATATAATTATACCTCAATAAAGCCGATTAAAACAACAATAACAAGAAAGCTAAATGTGCAAATACCATCTGACCAGCACAAACGCATTTCTGAGTGTTTATCGCAAAGAAATGAAAACTTACGCCTGTACAAAAACCTGCATATGTTTGTTCACATCAGCTGTACGAACAGTCAAAAACTGAAAACAATACAGACATCTCTCAATAGGTGAGCATTTAAACAAACCATGGTACATCTGTAACGATATAAAGGAATAAACTCTTGATACATAGATCTCAAAAGCTCATATGCTGTATTATTATATTTACATAACATTCTTGAAATGACAAAATTTCAGAGATGAGGAAGAGATTAGGGGCTATCAGCAGTTAGGGATAGTGTGGAGGGATATAGGTGTGACTATAAAGGGGGAGCACATGGGAGATATTTGTGGTGATGGGATAGTTCTGAACCTTGGTTGTGCTGGTTACACAAACATACACATATGGTAAGATGACATAAATCTATACACATATGATCAATGTAAAATTTCAGGTTTTGATATTTTAGTATAATGACATAAGATGTAAGTATTGGAAGAATGAAAGAAAGGTACATAGAACCTCTCTACTATCTTTGCAACTTTTTGTCGATTTATAATTACATGAAAGTAATTTTTTTAATTTTTCAGTTTGATCATGATAGTAACTGCTTTATGAGAATCTTCTTTAAATAGTTGATATCAGAGTTTCAAGTAAATTGATTCTGAATATTCTAAATATGAATAGCTAGAAGTAAACATTATTTTTAACATTAATATGTCAACATTCTACATTTCATATATAGATATTTGTGTGCATGATTTTGTGCATTAATATTTCCGTAGTAGTGTGTGTGCAAAATTCCTGGACTTTTTTAAGTATATAGTATATCATATCATAAAGTATGTTATTTTATTTAGAAATGTGTGTGCGTACAGTTTCATATTCTTGCATTGACA
>NW_012148075.1:3606674-3607824 GCF_000956105.1 Propithecus coquereli
TTTTTTAAATTGATGCATAGTAATTGTACAAATTGATGGATAGATACATAGTCATATTGCAATACATATAATGTATAGTGATCAGATCAGGGTAATTAGCATATCCATCATCTAAAGCATTTATCATTTCATCGTGCTGGGAAAATTCAATATCATTCTTCTAGCTATTTGAAACTATATAATATAGTCATCCTATTGTGCTATAGTACATTAGAACTTATTCCGCCTATCTGTAATTTTATATCCTTTGACAAAGCTCTCTCTACCCTCACTTTTTCCTACCCTCCCCAGGCTCTAGTATATTCTGTTCTACTATTTACTTCTATAAGATCAACATTTTTATAGCTTCCACATATACATGAGAACTTGCAATGTTTAACTGTCTGTTCCTGGCTTATTTCATTTAATATAATGTCTTCCAGTTCCATCCATGTTACCATCAATGACAGGATTTCATTCTTCTTTATGGCTGAATAGTATTCCATTGTGTGTGTGTGTATACACACACACACACACACACACACACACACACACACACCGTATTTTCTATATTTATTCACTTGTTTTTGGACTTCTATGTTGATTCCATATCTTGGCTATTGTGAAACTGCTGTAATAAATATGGGGGTGCAGGTGTCTTTTCAATATACTGATTTCCTTTCCTTTGGATAAATGACTAGTAGTGGGATTGCTGGATCCTATAGTAGTTCTATTCATAGTTTTTCAGGAACCTCAGTACTGTTCACTATAGTGGCTATACTAGTTTACATTCCAACCAACAGTGTATGAGAATTCCCTTTTCTCTACATTCTCACCAGCATTTGTTATTTTTTTTTGTCCTTTTGAATAGTAACCATCATAACTGGACTCAGATGATACCTCACTGTGGTTTTAATTCACATTTCCCTGATGACTGGCGATGTTGAACATATTTTACATATCTATTGGCCACTTGCATGTCTTCTTCTGAGAAATGTCTGTTTAGATCATTTGCCCATTTTAAAATCAGATTTTTTTTTGCTGTTGAGATGTTTTTGAGTTCTTTGTATATTCTGAATATTAACCTCTGTCACATGAATATTTTGTGAATATTTTATGCCATTCTGTAGGTTGTCTTTTCACTCTGTTGGTTGTTTCCTTTGCTGTGCAG
>NW_012148075.1:3607874-3611474 GCF_000956105.1 Propithecus coquereli
AGAACTAGAGAATTTTTAAAGGGGGACTGCAGGTAAAAAAGATACAGAGAACAAGGGGAGAGACTTTTCTATAGATTCAGCCAATTTTTTGTTACCCATAAGAGGGGTTTATATAAATTCAAAAGACAAATGCTCAGATTAGATAAGAGACAGAAGGACTCAGGAAATATTAAGAAAACAACAAAACAATGACAATTACAACAATGCATTGACCTGCTGCCTTTTCTCTCCAGCAGCAAATTTTACATTCTTAATCATTGCGCATTTTGCAAAACAGAAGAACCCTTCATGTATAAATATAATGTGTCTATATAAAATGTTGAAGGAATGCTAATGCACATGTATGAATATTTGCTGGCTATTTCTTTAAATACAGTGTTTTTTTTTTTTCTTTTCCTCATTCTTTCTTTGCTGTTAAACATACTCTGTAGATGATTCACTTAAGAGGGCAAGAAAAAACAGAGGGAGGTAAGGCAATTCAATCAATTTACCAGTTTCCTTTGAAATTTGGTTCCCATGTAGTTGTTTATCTCAGGGATTAACACATTAACTTTGAATATATGACACTAGCTTTCATCTAGATGATGATCAAACTACAGTAATATATGGAGACAAAAGAAGTTGTTCTCCAGCAACAGACTTCAAAGTGTTTTCCTTTTCTGGCATCCTTTGCTTGTTCTCATGCTCATTTCCTTTCTCTAACTACAGATCAACTGAACAAAGTATGATTTCGTAAGGCAGCCTGAAGGCTAATGTTAACACCAGGAAATAAAAACTCTTAATCTTCTAAATTCTGGTTATTCAGTTTGGGAATTATTCATGCTAATTGCTTTCTTCTCTCTTCCATCTTTAAGATGCCTTCTGACCATTGAGGGGTCTGAGGTGTAACTCAAAATAGATTCTTTTCTTCCTTGTTAATAGCTGCATAATTGTTTATTACTGGGTAACAAACCATTCAAAACATAGTGACTAAATATTACAACCATTTGTTTAGTTTGTGTTTCTGTAGGTTAGCAGTTAGGACTGGGATCAATGGGGCAGTTTTTCTAGTCTTAACTGGGCACACTTGATCTCTTCTGGGCTTGTTTATACCTACATGATCAAGTGGGTCCACTGATTTACAATGGCCTCAGCTGAGATGGTTGAGATGCTTGGTTCCTGTCTTTATGGAGTCTATCATCCTTCAGCAGGCTAGTCCAGGCTCATTCTCAAGGTGGTCCCAGAGTTTCAGCTGCAAAAAGAGGGCAAACCACAAAGTACAAGAGCCTTTCAAGTCATTGGCCAAAGCAAGTCCTTTTGGCCACAGCAAGTCCTATGCCATGCCCACAGAGTAAATGGAGGAGGTGGGGCATTTCTAAAAGGCATGGACGTGGGAGACAGGAACAAATTAGGAACATTATGTTAATTAATCAATGTAGAAGTTTTGATGTATGAATTTAGAGAGGATGGAAAACAGTTAATTTGTTGTTGTCTGAATATTTTAGTGGAAACTAAAGATGTATCCTCACTCAAAAAGAGAAGTCCAGTTTAAAGAAGGACCATGGAAGCATTATAGGGAAATTCTAACTAAATAGTTCTGTTTTCACACATAAAAACTTGATAAGTCAGATTTTTTTCACATTAGAATCATAAGTAGCAATTTTTAATTCTGAATCTGGATTTTAGTAACAAGATGTAAATGATAAGAGGACACCGATATTAGATATTTAGTTTTTGATAAAACATGAAAGCATAACATATTTTAATATTCATTATAGGTTACCAAACTGTTTCAAGCAATATTATTAAATTTCATTTTAACAGCAATTCTAGGTCATGACACTTATTGCTATTACTAATATTATTATTTCTGTTTTAACAAGAGAAAATTGAGATTCAGAAAAATTAAGTGGTCAAATCATATAGCTAGATAAAAAGCTCCACCCCTTTTGTATTGACTCTTAATTCAGTGATCTTTTAATTATAATATGATTGTATTATATTTAGTATTCATTAAATACAAACTTCATCATATTTGCCTTCTAATAAATACATATTGACAACCAACTTTGAGGTCAATCTGTAACTTCTGCAATATACACAAAAAGCAGAGCTCTACATCTCTTCTTCAGGCTTTCTTAATAATTTCTTCACACAGCTAAAATAGTGGATGCTTATTACTTCATTTTATTGTGAATTTTATATATGTTTCTCTTCTTTGGAGAGGAAAGAAATTGCATCTCTTTTCTTTGTGGCAGTGCCAGGCATAGTGCTTGAGCCATATGGGGTACTAGATGGATATTTGTTGAACTTCATCTTCTGTAACTATGCACTGATGATTAAACTCAGATTGACTCATAATGTCACCATTAATCATCAAAGATGAATGTAATTATCTTCAGAATACAAACCTGACCAAAGCAGGAAAATGGAATAAATTTAGAATTACTTTCAACAGAAAATATTATGGTATCCTTTCTAATCCCCCTAAGTATTTGCTATTTTCAAAGATTAACCTTAAATTAATAATAACCACAAATAATCCATCTCTGATAATTATAGTTCAGTAAATTTTATTATTTTGAAAAATTAGGACATGAAAATGGATTGTTTGATTGTGGGACAAAGTCGGCCTGCTCAATTGACTTCTCAGGAACTAAGTTGGACTGCTAAGTGTATCTTGCAAGAGGTCCCTAACCTTTAGAATAACAAAAACTAAAGTGTGGTAAAATACCCAATCTATGTTAATGAATCAACACCATCAATTCTACCTGAGGATCTTCAACTTTAACCTCATATGGGGTAAAAAAAAAACTTGAGAAGAAAAAGAAAAGTGATGATAAGGAAGGAAAAGTGATAAGAAGAAGCCAGAACTGTAATGATCATAACGTTATATACAAGAAGAGAACTTGAACAGAATCTAATTAAGCCCTGAAATATATACATGCTAGGGATATCTAGTCCTCTTTCAGCTCCTCCCACTGAAAATCCCAAATTCAGGGTCCATCAAGATGTATTGTCCATCTTCAAAGTTCAAAACTCAGGTTTCCATCCATAACAGCTAGGAGAGCTGGCAAAAGACAGTTCCGAAATTTGTCATGGATGAGGATTTCTCTCAGAAGGTGGCCCAGATGACTAGATGAAGAGGTGGTAGAATACTGATAACAGATTGGCAAGTGGCCAAGGCAGCCTGGCCCTGGATTGATACTGGATGGATCTTCTATTTCAGGATCTGGAATAGAGCACAGAGCCCACTTTGGCAGCCGACATCTTTTCCTGGGCTGGATGCATCTGACACAGAGACAGGGTGGTGATGATAAGCTCAAGCATTATTTCTTTGTAGATACAAAATCAAGCCTAGTTTCCTTTCTTCCAAATTCCCCCCTCAGGGTTCCACCATATCTACTTTTAAGTACTTGAACTTAAAATACATATTCTTTCTCAGAAAATTCAAAAAACCCAAATAAACAAATGAAATTATCTTTTAAAGGGCCCAATATTCATTACCCAAAATGTCTAGAGGAAGGTGGTTGGTTGTTAGCTCATGAACCATCTTCTTAATTCCTCAGCTTAACCCAAAAGGGCATTCTCTCTCTGATGGAGCTCAGTTTCCTTAAAGAG